>NW_027281992.1:0-72877 GCF_046629955.1 Centroberyx affinis
ACTTTTCACATAATTTTCCAACAAATTACCTTGAGATTAGGCAGCTGTCATGCTTAGTCAATGTGAACAATTCAAGCTGTTTAAACCAAAAGTAATCCCATTTCTTGGCATTATTTTACGAGGTATGTTTGTACAGCAGAAAATAGACTCCAACGGCACATCACATTATTGACATGGGAACATACAGAACCCAGGCTCAGAATTGGACTACTTTTATTTTTGTAGTGCGCAAACACCTCTTGGAAGAAACATCTATACTAGACAATATATGCCATGAATAATTGAAACACCCCTTTCCTGTGAAATCCATTTCCTGTGTTCAAATTTTCACCAGATTTGACTGAGTTGCTGAGAGCTCAGATTGTACACAGGGAGTTTCCTTTTTCTTCTTCACCTGCTCCGCTCTTTTTCCATTCTTAATCTATTCTCTGTCTTATTTCTCCCCGTAGCAATCCCTCCACCTATTCTCTCCAGTTGTTCCTTCTCTCCCATGAGTGGAGTACAGTAAATCCTTATTATCCCTGAAGCACAAATTGTCTTACAGCGAACGATCAAAGCTAAAAAGAAATCCATGTACAATACCTTAGATTAACAGATATGAGGGTTCACACTGTAGATCTACAGCCCTGCATCTTAAAATACGTTGTCATCTCCATCAAATGGCAAGACCACAATAATCACCATTAATACCATTAATCATTAATACCATACCAAAAGTAATTGTCAACATAGTAACGTCCCCATTACCATAAGCAATATTGAGTATCAGCATTAGACCATGTAGATGTGGAAATGATTGCTTGGCTTAAACAGGCTGATGGCTGCTGGAACAGTGAAATTCGGGAACCTCTTGCTGCCATGCCTCTCCTTGTATTTATTTTCCACCATGAACCACATGAAGCCTGTTGGTTGTTGCCTTCCACCTTGTTGCTAGTGGTGTATCTCACTTCACACAGCTGTCTTCCCATTCATCCATCCATTAATTCCACTTGGCCACCAAACTACAGAGTGCTTGTTCTGCTTTGTTTGGGTTTGGGACTTTATTTTTTCACAAGACTGAACAAATAGATCCAACAACAACAACAACAATAACAGAAAATCAATTTCAATTGAGTTATTTTGGTCCCCACCACCCCCACCCCCACCTCACCCCCTTCTCTCCCTCTCTGGTCCCCTAGATGAAGTCTAATTCTAATTAGTGTCTAATTAATGCGGATTAGAAAACGAAGGCGTTAGAATCGAACATTTAATTAACAAACAGAGGGACAAAGTGTGTAAGACTGTCTTCTATAGGTCTCTCTGGACATAGCGACTGTTGATGACTATTTCTCCTTCAGTATCTTCACTCTCTCACACTCTTGCACCCACCCCCTTCTCACCCTTCTCTAGTTACTCATATCTCCTGCTAGCTAGCTACTGAGCTCCAACCACACAAATCCAGACATGACTAATCCATCTCTTTGTGGTTATTGTTCCACAGTACACTATGTGCCAGTGGTTGGATGAATTCAGAAGCGCACTGTGGGTACTCTCTTAGCCACTTTTCAACTTTTTCATTGCTCAAAAAAGCCTCATAGTGTAATCCTACAAGAGGAGGAAATCCCAAGAGCTGCTGGCCATGGAGCAAAAAAAGGCTAAGATATGATCAAAGGCTGATTTCATCACATTTTAAATAGGTTGATGAAATATTGCTTGTTATTTTAAGGAAAATCTGAAGGGAATCAAATTTTGATACACTGGTGTCCCGACAAGTAATTTCCTTGGTGCAACTTTTTTTGAGTAACTTGTGAGTGAGCATGGCCACGCCTCCCCTGTTATCAGATCTGTTCTAGCCAATCAAACACTAACTTGATTTGGTTTACCTCAGAGCTGTTCATTGGTCGAAATCAAAGTCCCTTCCAGAGGCTTCCCCTAAAAAGAAACTGAATCCTTTCTTACTTCTGTAATGGTAATTTATATTTTTAATGTGTCTAATTACCGTATTGATGTTTGGAGTCTTATGGTCGCGTACCAGACACACCTATCTCCATACTAGTTTTGCTTGGTTTTGACCCTGCGCCAGTGCAGGAGAAAGTAGATTTTGTCCTGTTGCATCTCATCCAATCCAACAGAGCCTACTGTTGTGAAAACAAAACTGAAACTTATGATTCTATTTGTTTGTAAAGGTGTGTGCAAAAGAGTTTTTACTTAAATATAAATAAATATGTTGGGGGTTATTAATCGATAACCCCCAACAGGCTGTGGTATTTTGAAATTAAATTGCAGTAAAGGTGTGTTGTCTGTCCAATGTGCAGATAGTGAACAATTGCTTGGGTATTACCTGCTCCAATTCCAAGGTAACATTAGCACTAATATTAGTTATAATTGTAACTCTCATCAAACTATTGTTAGTAGAAGGATAGTAGTTGTAATCTGCTCAAAGCTCAAATCCATAACTCATAATCATTAAACTGGAAAGTAACCCATTTTTTGAAGTAAACACATGAAAATGAGTCAGTAATTAAAACATATATTTTGAAATGAATCAAGGTGTCAGAATGCATGTAAAGACACCAAAACAGAGCTTTCTCATGAAAAACGTTTCCCCAGGGGAGCATGCCCACTGACCCCTTTAGCTTGATACTTTTTCTCTGATTGGCTACTCAATCTCAGTTGTCTTGTGAAAAACACTGGTAATGATTTTTAGATAAAATAAGATGAAACTTTAATGAAGGTTTAATTTGAAATTACCCCATGGGGGAATTGAGCAAATTATTATATCATTTTTCAGTATCGGCCATTTTTCAAGTAAAAAAAAAAAAGGTGTTTCTTAAACTTTTTCATTACTTTTACATTTTTGTGCTCCTAAGTTTTCGAGCTTTGCAGCACCAGTGTTACCAATTTAAAAAAGTTAATTGAGAGTCCTGGTTGAGCCATACTGATACTGCCAGTCATAGCATAGTTTATCTATGGCTAATGGACACTTCAACCTTAAAAAAGAGTTCATACAACAATGAAGACAGTGTTATTGCTACACGTTGCCCCTGTGTGATAAATGAACTCCTACTTTTTCTGAGCCCTGCACAGAATTATGATGCTAAGGTGCTGTGGTGTTGCTATACTGTATGTCTTTTTGACTTGTTTGCCTTCCCTGTTTTTATTTATGTTAGTTTAGCTTACATTTAACGACAAAAGAATTACCCAAAAATGATAAAAATATATATATATTAATATGACTGCTACTTGTAATACAACTACCACAACTACAATGATTTCTACTCCTACACAAGCAGATGCAACTGTCTATCTACATATTGATCTGGTTTAATCTCAACTACTGATGTCAGATACAATGATTTACAGTGCTCTCTTCTCCAGTAGGACGAGTTGGTCTACTCTAGGCTGCTTTGTGCAACTCTCCTCCTCTGCTTATTTTATTGAGGTGGTTTTCCACTGATTCAATTTCTCTCTGTCTCTCTGTATTTCTTTATTGGTCTGTTTTCTCTCCCCCCCATCTTCCCCTCTCTGTTGCTGCCTCTCCCCCATCTCCCATCTCCCTTTTCTCTCCAACAACAGATTGGTTTTGTTTTGTGCAGGCTGAAGGTCTAGCACAGCAACTTTGAACCTGCTCCATAATGCATGGTGGAGAGAAAGAACTGGCTGCCAGAGAGGGAATGGATAGAGAAAGAGGAAGAGAGACGAGGAGAGGGAAAAGCAGAGAGAGTTGTGGAGAGTAAAAGACCAAATGAGAGGCGGAGAGAGAAAGAGAAAGGATGAGGAGAGAGAGAAAAGTGAGAACAACTGCCTGGGAGAGATTTATTTGTCTCTCCGTCTCCTGAAGGACGACAAACTGCAACTCATGACCCAGAAAACACCCGACACAAGCACACAACTCATAGCGCACACTCTTTCTGTTGATTTTCTTCCTCACTTCCCCCAACCTCTGTCATTTCTCTCTCTCTCTCTTTTTCTCACTACGCCTCCTTTCCTCCTGTCACCCTCCCCCCCACACACACATCCAACCCTCACTAGGCTACACCGCTAAAATATTCAGATAAGAGGAGAGGAAGGAGGGGATGGGGTGGCAGGGAGGTAGAGAGGGGAGGATGTATTGAGTAGAGAGGAAGAGTGGAAGGGGGGAAATGAAGGGGGAGAAACAGATTATTGATAATTATTGAAAGTCACAGAGAACAGAGAACGATGGAAGGAGAGTAGAGAGGAAGAAACCAAAGAGAGTAAGAGAGCGAAAGAACGAGAGAAAGAGAAGTGAAACCAGAGAGAGAGAGAAAGAGAGAGAGAGAGAGAGAGAGAGTAAACAGGGGGAAATGTCTTGAGCACACACTTGAGGGAACATTTGTCGGAGGGAACATGAGCAGGGAATGGATCTGTGTTTTCCCTCTGAAGGGCGGGTTGTAGCCCCTGAATGATTAAACTGTGGAGGAAATGTCATCCATTCTGCAGACATCAGTGGCCAGGCTCACACGTGCTATTGTGAAAGGCTAAGCACCTCAACGTTAAACATCTCTATCCATGACATTTTCATAATACCAGAAGACACACACACGCCTACATAGACAACCAGACTTGCACAAACAAACAAACACAAGAAACTATGCAACGCGCACACACAAATGCGCACAACCCCCTGCCACCCTGATGATTTTTATTTTGGAATTTCAAGCAACCCAAGTTTTGGGGATAATGCTGAACTTACCTGTTCAGTGATGAGAACATAGACACCAAAATCATCCATGTGCCCCCACTAGATCAGTGCTTTTTAGAGTGCATTATATTGAGTTATGGCAGGCATCTGGCATTATCCAAAGTAAGAAGATTGACCTTTAAGTGATAACAAGATGTTCATGTTTTTTTTATTATATTGCCTGTAGATTCATAAATTAATTAAAAAAAGAAAAATGATTAACTCAAAATAGCTGATGATGAGAAACCATGTATTCACCTGCTGCTCAGTGATTTTTAGCTACACACAGACTCCCAATGAACACTACCTTCACTTTCCATGGAAACAGGGAAATAAGTCCCAGCTAATTCAAAACAATATGTTATTTTGTATCATATTTAGTGTAAATTTGATCATTCTCCTACACAAAACTTCCTTGCAGACTTGGATTACTTATTGTTGGGCTTTGGGGCTGCTTTCTCATTTTTCAGATAACGTTTGTCACCTACAGTCACTCAACATAGTGTATGCTAAAGTATCAGCATGGAGCACCAGAGGAAGCAATCTACTGGAGGGGGGCACAGGAATGAATTTTGTGTCTATGTTCTAATCCAGGTATTTCCTCTGTTTGAAGGTGTGCTAACCAGTGAAATCAGCTGGTGTAGTCTTCAGATGGAATGAAAACCTGCAGACACATAATTGCCCGTCCATGTTCTAATCACTTAGCATCTCTATCCATGACATTTTCATGATACCACAAAACACATACGCATACGTATGTGTATACATAAGTTGACCAATGGTCAAGTATTCCTTTAATGATTTTATTCTTTATTTAGACAGTGGCAAAGTAGAAAGAGAGACACAGTTGTGGAGACACAGTAACGAAAGGTCTGGTGAGATTCAGTCCCGGGACAGTGAGCACACACGTGGCTCCAGAGAGAATTAAACCACTCAGCTATCTCTGGGCTCAGAATTTCACTGCATTTCATTTGTGTTCCAAAACTTTTTCTTCCCTAAACGGCCTCCATTCCCATGGGTAACAGATAAATGAGGCTCCACTGAATCTCTGTCTCTCAAACTGGTACAAAAACACTCACACACACAAAAATACACACACAAAACCAAGAACGTACACCCCATCTGGTCCAAGCTATTACCTGTTTTGAGGAAACACGCTTTACACACATACAGGGAGAGCCAATGTAATTTGACTAGCTACAGCCCCCTTAGCTCTGGATATGTTTTATTGATGCTTGTTTGGATTTAGCCAGCGGCACAAGCTTAATTGACACTTCGGTATGGACAGAAAATCACACTGTACACCTAGTAACCCATTTAAAATATCTGAAAAAAGTGTTTTAGGCTGGGAGGCAGATCAACTGTATTTTCACCACTCACATCTGAGTCTGCAGATTGTTTTATAAAACATGTTTTCTCATGTTCCTTCCTCCACTGACCTCATCCCTAAGCTTCTTTTAAAGCGGACCTTGTGTTTGTATGATGCCCCACTTACTTAGTATTAGTGGTGAAT
This sequence comes from Centroberyx affinis, assembly GCF_046629955.1. Taxonomy (NCBI): domain Eukaryota; kingdom Metazoa; phylum Chordata; class Actinopteri; order Beryciformes; family Berycidae; genus Centroberyx; species Centroberyx affinis. The sequence continues at coordinate 6,195 of NW_027281992.1, forward strand.
AAGTTTTACTCATGTTTAAAAGCCCTCGATCCCAAGCATGATGGACTTGTCAGTGCTCGTTGTCATAATTTACCTTCTCTGGTGTTCATATCAGGTAAGAACATATGAAGGAATAGCTGAATATGAGCATCAGTCCAGAGTGCAGTTTGCACTCGGTTCATTTTGTTATGCTAGGCTTTCCAAGTATGAGTAAGTATGAGGAGTTTTGGGATCATTTCCTATAGTGGGTTCCATTCTCACTCCTTACAAACCGCACTGCAGTTTGTTTGGAAGAGGACAAAGACTTCATTTTCATGCATTCTGGGTGCCGTTATTTGGTGACAATGATGGTGCATGTTTGAATGGCATTGTTCTCACCTCCCCAAATGAACCAAAGTAAAGCAGTAAATGGAGGAGAGTCAAAAAAAAACAACACTCCCAACATGCTTGGTGTGAACGTGTCCTTAAAGCAGATTCATGCTTCACGAGAAAACGGACACAACAGAGCACATGCGGTCAAAATGACTTAATTACAGCCAGAACAACTGGGCACATTGCAGTCGCGCATGAGGTCTTGCACCACACCGGCGAGTAAAAAAAAAAAAAGAGAGATTTGTCCTTTAACGCCTCATGCAGTATCAGCTAAGAAATGTGTGTAACCACCTCGGAAACAAGCTCAACTGTGTCATGCTATGCTCAGCCATCCTCTGTATCCCATTTAACTGTGTATTTTAATGGATGAGGGTGTTCATTTGGAATGGAGGTTGTGCTGCCAGGGCTGTAATGATCTGAATACAACCAGCCTGTGAAGCCAATGTGTGTGTGTGTGTGTGTGTGTGTGTCTGTGTGTGTGCGTGCGTGTGTGTGTTGTTGAGGATGTGGGGGCGTGTGTATGCCTGAATGAGTGTGAATCAGTATGTACGTGTTTATGTGTGTATGTGTGTGTGTGTGTGTGTGTGTGTGTGTCTGTGTGTGTGTGTGTGTGTGTGGGGGGGGGGGGGTATGAGTGTGTACATGAGTTTGTGTGTGTGTGTGCGTGTGTGTACTGAGTGTATGAAAAGTGAGCCCTATGATCAGTACTAGCATTGCAGCATGTCTTCAGATTTCACAGTGGTGTCGTTTCTTAGTAGATCCCCTTCTCAGATGTGTGTGTGTGTGTGTGTGTGTGTGTGTGTGTGAGTGTGTGTACGTGTGTGTGTGTGTGTGTGTGTGTGTGTGTGTGTGTGTGTGTGTGTGTGTGTGTGTCAAAGAGGGCAGTGTTCTCAGTGCACAGGGGTTTCTTTAAAGCTCAGCAGGGGCACAAGCAGTCATGCTTTGACTGTCACGCAAACAGGCACACACACACACTCACACATCATAGCCCACTCTTTGAAACAGGGACACTTCTATCACAGCCTCTCCCCAAAGAACAGTCTCACCCTCTGCTCTGTCTCTCTCTCTCCTCTTCCCTAACCCCCTCTGAGTCATACAGTCTCTGTCTGTCTGTCTGTCTGTCTGCTTCTTCCTCTCAATCTCTTGCTCCCTTACCCTCTGTCTCAACTTCGCTCTCTCTCTATCCGTCTCTCTCTCTTCACACGGGGATGAGGCAGAATTGTGCCAAGATGCAGAGAGCCAGAGTGAATGCTACATTCAGATTCGGACGTGTTTCCCCATTTGCATCATCAAGGCGCAGGAGAGGTGAAAATAGACTAGAGCCAGTGTGACACACACAGACATACTGACATCACTCTCCCATTCATGCATTTTATTTTTCTCTCATAGCATGCCTATTCTTTGATTCTACTCTTTCTTTAGCTATCCTTCTATCTCCCTTTCCCCGCATTTCTCGCTCTCTTGCTATTTCAATTCCTTTTTTTTCCTTCTAGCTTCATATCCTCAACATTGTTCAATACAGAATGCAATATCTGACTGCATTGTAAGCTATTTGGTAATGTGTTTTCTCTAAATAGGATTGCCAATAAAGCTGCAGAAAACTGATAAAATAAAATCCATATGTAATCTATACATAATCCTCGGTTCTAATAAAAAAGCTATTTTCTTTCTGTTACACTAAGAATCAAGTCATCCAGGCAAACAGTGCAGCGTTGCTTTGCTGTAATCTCATATAGAGCTACTGTCATCAAAGGGAATATCGGAATGGTTTGAAATGATATTAACCTTTGTGTAGCAATATTAACCTATTGACTCTATAAGCCTGTGTCTTAACCCTATTACCACAGAGCTGAACATTAGAGTATCTGCTCTGTGAATGCATTAAAAGGAGACCTTGACATTTTCAGTTCAGTCTGTTGTTCTTCTTCACCAGGCACTTTCAGGTTGGCTGGAGGACAAACAATGAAAGTTTTTTTTTTCCACATAGTGTCAAGTGCCTGGTGAGGAAAAACAGATTCAAATTCAAAATGTCATGGTAATGTAATGTAAAGAGAACTGAATGCATATATGTTGTTGATGAAAAAGCTATGTGATTGAATGTTGATGTATTCAATGCAAGTTCAGTGAAAATGCTCAACAGCCCATGATGCAATCATTGACAGATGAATGTGCTACGATATTGCAGTTGTATGGAATTGTGGTCTCTCTCTCTCTGTGTGTGTGTGTGTGTGTGTGTGTGTGTGTGTGTGTCTGTATGTGTGTGTTTGGTTTGGATCAGCAGGAAGGAAGAAGGCTTCAAAGTTGAGTCAGAAAATAAGAGCTTTGGAAGAGTGGGAGGAGAGGAATGGGTCAGAGAGGGACAGAGAAAGAGGCACACAGAGATAATAATGGGGGACAAAATAATGGGGGACAAAATACTGGAAAAAGAAAAAAGAGAGACAAAGAAAGAAAGAAAGAAAGAAAGAAAGAAAGAAAGGGATGGAGAGGGAGAAATTGCACCTAAAGGAGAGATTGAAGGAATGATGAAGGACAGAGGGATGCTGTGTAGGTGGGATGCTAAAATGAGTGATACGGAAGGAAGTAGGGATGGACTGAACCAAGGGATCGAGGGCTGAGGGAGGTGGGGGGTGGTAGAGATTTTCAGCAGGGGGGCATTGAGATGCATGGAGAGTGAGATGCTAAAATCCAAAGGGGGTGAAGAGAGAGAGAAAGAGAGAGAGAAGGCAAAAAAGAGAGAGGGAGGGGGGCAGGTTTAAGGAGCAGTGTGTTATCCCATCTAGTAAAATGTCCAGCCCTATGAGTCAGCTTCCAGCTGCACACTGGATCTCCCTGTCGCTATGGCCCGCAGAGCTATTTTTAGCATCACACACCCACCCACAAGCACACACATGCACACGCACACATACAAGCACACACACGCACACAGAGAGAGAGAAAGAGAGAGAGAGAGACAGGCAGACAGACAGACAGGGAGGGGGGAATGGAGAGACCGAAATGTAGAAAAACAGAGATAGAGATGGAGAGATATAGATGGAGAGAGATACAACAAGACAGAGAATATGACTCAGGAGGGGATAGCCCAAATTCAGGAAATCCTTTGGGGATTAAACATCAGTTGTTACTTTATAAGGCGACTGTTGGGATGAGCAAGGTAAAGCAGAGTGCCATAATTAGTAAGTGTGCTTAACTATGTGGGAAGGCAAGGAGGGAAGGGAGTCAGGGAGAGGGCACATCCAACTCATTTAGCGACAGACTGAGGTAAAATGGAGTGGTCTAATTAGCTAGTGTGCGACACAAGGACGATGCTGCCGAGGAAGACACTGTCATAGTGACTGGGAGTATTTCACACAGGTGCTCATAAATAGTGGCTATGAACAAATTTGACCAAACTTTGGTCAAATCAATGAAAACTTACATTTAAAACTGTCTCCAAACAGGGTCAAGATTTTCAGAGGTTGTGTAAATCACACTGGACTGGTGCCATGAAGAGCAGATGGAAATGATGTTTGACCTTTGGCGTTCATACAGAAATTTTTGGCATGGTGTCATGGTTAGCTAGTCCATGACTGTCCGACTGTGTAGGCTATATTTCTAGTCGTCAATCCAACTGAATGACCTTTGAAAAGAGAGATGGAGTCATCTAAACTGCTTGAGATTTATTTGCATGTGTCTGCATCCACATGCCCTATAAAAAAGCAAAGGAAAAGCTCTCAGATTTGTCCCACAATCTACATCAGTGAAATTCATTTACATCACATTTGATACATTACATTTGATCTGTACATCAAATTATTTTATCAGGTTAAAAACACTAAGACGACCAAAGACCCTAAAGAATTTCCACCATTCCAGGGCCATTCCACCACTTAATTCCATTAATAGGTTGTACATTATAATAGATGCTGCTGCACAACTTTGCCACCAAAAAGGGCGACTCTATACCAAACCCAACACAGAAGGGTGCCACTGTCCAACTAGAGTCAAAGCAACAATTAGCCAACCTCCACATGGCCTAAGCTGTTAAAGTAAAATTAACTGGATTGGACGTTAAGACAAGGAAATAAACTGTGTTCAAACCAGGCCGAAGACCAGGACATCTTGAAAGTATAGGCTGAATCATTTCTCTGTTTTCGTTTTTCTGCCACTCGAAGCGGAGAGAGAAGTGCAGTGGGTATATGGGCTCTGATTGGTCGATTGACAGCCAGTCACGCTGCTGAACAAATTTGCCCCCAAAAAGCGAGGCTCTACACCAAACTCAACACATAGAAGCGCGCCAGTGTAAGTGGCTCGCTTACTTGACTTGATCATTAGCCTCTTATCCAATTTAAGTTCTAACAAGCTAGATGTGTAACTAATCAAAATCCTAACAGGGCAGCTCTGAAACTGCTTATTCAGAGTCATATTAAGCCCAAATGGTAAACTCTCCCTCCAGTTTCTGATTTAATAGGCTAAATCTCTCTATATAATCAGAGTTCAAAGAAGTTCCCAATTCCTCCTTCTCACTCAAAAGCGGACTACATGAGAAATCAGTCAAAACTTTATTTCAGTATGTGTGTACAGTATGTGTGTGTATGTGCGCGCTTGGGAGACCTCGGGCGAAACATCCCAGATGATGTTTCAGAAACCCTAAAAACCATTTAAAAGTAGAAGGCAGCTCATTTTCTTCCTTACTGCACCACAGAGAGAGAGGGAGAGAGAGAGGGAGAGTGAGAAAGAGAGTGACCCAGTTAGAGAAAATTTAAATAGGGATTCCATTTAGAGGGCCACATTAATTGGAGCAGATGCCTTCTCAATTATTAAGAGGCCTCCAAGGGTGTTAGCACGAGCTAAATTTACCCCGCACGGCTTTGACTGGGCCTGTCCAATCTCATCCAGCATCTGCAGACACAGGGGAAGAAACATTCATGGGGGTTGATACACAGATGTATAAGCACGCAGGTACGCATAGACACACAAGCACACACACACACACACACACACACAATTAACCCGCCTGGCCATTTATGTATAGTGTCTTATGTATAGTGTCACACAAAATGACCCTGTGTGGCTCTACTCACACAGTATGAATCTCACACACACACACACACAAACTCTGCCGAAAAAGTATTCCCTAGAGAGGAGACACAGTCTAAAATAATCTCCCAGTGAGTCAATGGCCCATCTCCCTGGCTCCATCTCTAGCCATTTGAGCCATAATGGCTTCCTAGTTTCCACTAGCCTGCGCTGTAATGAACCAGAGGCCAGAAACTGGTCCCTTGAGGGCTACACTAGAGCCCTGATAGAGCATCAGAGACAGAGGGAGAGAGTATGTGTGAGAGAGAGAGAGAGAGAGAGAGGAAAAACAGTGAGAGATAGCTGTGCACCATTTGATAAATTTATTAATAACCTCTTCCCTCTCCTGTGTCATGGAAAAAGAAAATCTGAAGAGATTCAGAAAATGACAGGCAAGTCTGACATGAAGATGATGAGGGATTTTTTTCTGACTGAAGATGAGAAGAGGAGTAAGTTTGTGATTAATTCATTGCCTCTGTGACGTAGGCTGCAGGCCACATGCTGGTGAAAGCAGCTGTAAATAGCATGCCTCCATGAGAGGCAATCTAGGTAAACTAGAGGCATCACTCCAGAGAAAATGCCTCTAAGAACACTAATGAAATTGGTTTTGTTTTCCATTCTGCCCTCAGCCAATTTTTCACTACCATTGTGCACAAATCGCTGTCTACATTTTTAACCACTAGATCAACACTCTTGTAATTTGCCAAAGTTTTTTTCACAACAATTGTTAAGCCAAATGGCCCTCAATCTGACCAAAAGTATATGTGAATATGATTTAAAATATCTGAAGCAGTTGAGGTGTGCCTTCATCAATTTCACTGAACACTTGAACAGGCTGAAAAGTAGACACACAACTTGCATGATAGGACAAATCAAGCAGTCATTATGTCTGTCAAGTATACACAATTATTTTCTGTACACTGGAGTGACCTTGTGATTTTGGTGTCCACTCTGATATGGAGGAAGTCGAGGCTATCCAGCTGTGTCATGTGCCAAATATAGAACGGGAGCCAGGCCATCCCTATTTGGTAGTCAGCATCAAAGAGAGGCATTTGGGTTCCAGCAGACTAGTGTCATTTTGGATCATGCTGACTGTGCATGGGGGGCACACGACATGGATTCTTGGAAGAAACTGCCAGGCCAACTGTTTTCTAAGAAAGCCTATGGTATGGTTCAAAAACATTTTGAGAACTTTACCCCTAATCATCAGTTTCCAATTGTATTTCCCTGTTCAAATAAATCTAAATTTAAGTGGAATGGCCTAATTGTGTCTAAAGTGATCTAATCAATATGTTGGCTGTGTCTTTTCTCAGTTTTCTCAAAGCAAAATGGTGATATAATTTGGCTGACAAATGCACTGGTAATTAACTGAAATCAGGAGGGGAGTAACACACAAGCAGTCACCTTGACGCACTCTCCTATAAAGGCAAATGAAACAAAAACAAAAAAATATGTGGTCAAAGCCCCACTTGGTCACTGCATCAAGGCATTTATGAAAAGGTGTCAAGAGAACCAAGAAAGAATGTCTGGAAAAACAGAAGCTAATCTAACTGCTGAAATGTTTGAATAGGACGTCAAGGACTAAATTATATGTTCGTTGCTAATGACATTCTGTGGGGAGTTCAGTCAAGGTTGTTTGAAACCCTTTGTTATTAATAACAGGAGAGAAATTAGAAATATTTGCCTCAACGCGATGAAACATCTGTGCCTCATGCTGTTCTTATTCAGAAAGCGAGAGGTGAGCCACTGTACACAGAGACCCAGAGCATGATGTGCAATTTAATGCTAATTTTCCGCCTATTCACTCCACACTGCTCATTACATAGACAACTGGTACCCCACCTAGATTTATAAAAGCCAATTAATCTGTGTCAGGGAGGTGAACACAAAGACAGGCAGCCGGGGAGGCAGGAGGGCATACGCACTAGCGCACGAACACACGAAAACACACAGAAAGTTTGTCAGGCAGAGAGATTCAGAGAGCAGTGTGGGTAATGAGGCCAATGTGAGTCAATGTCTGAATGTGGGAATCAAAGTTCTCTGGGTTCTCTCTGGTAGTTTGGCTGTTACAGGTGGAGGGGGGAGGAAATGAAAGTCATTCACATTCACATGCCTGCCTTTAATCTCACTCTCTCTCATTCTACTTTTTTTTCTGATTTTTTTTTCCCCCCTCGTAGCCATTTTTAGTATCTCATACTTTATCTTTTTTATCCACTCTCTTCACCATCTTCTTCCCCTCTCTCCCTTTCTCCGTCTCCCTCCTTCCCTCTCTTCCCCTGCCATCTATGAGGCATCCAGCAGAGTGAGGAATGAGGACGAGGTCAGCGAAATATCTGGGCCATTCCCTACCTCTACTTTACCATCTACTGTCCATCTCTCGCTCTCTTTTTCTCTCTCTCGACTCCTCTCCCTTTTCTACCTCTCCTCAAGACCTTGACCCCTTCACCCTGACCAACTGTGCTCCCCCTCCTCCGTCCTCTTCCTCATCTCCCCCTCACTCCACCTCTCCTTCTTCCCATTTTGGAATGATTGATGACGATGATGCTTTGCTCTTGGGCAGTTTATTAACTTCATGGAGCGGGGGGAGATGGGCTGCAGGGCTCTCTCTCTCTTTTCTCTTCTCTTCTCACTCACAGTCCCTCTCTTTCTCGCTCTCCTCCTACACTCTCTACCTCTTACTCACTCAATCCCCCTACTCCCTCCCGTCTATCATCCCTTTCCCTGTACCCTTTCTCATTCTCCTTCTCTCTCCCTTACTCCTACTTTTTTCCTATTCTATCTGTCTATCTCTTCCTCGTGGACATAATGGGGAACAAGCTAAAGGGGACTAGTGTTTAGCATGGTGCCATATATCTTTGTATATCTATGCGTGTGCTCCCCTCTCCCCTTTGCGTGAGTGGCATGGCTGTAAATTTGCTTTATGTTGTCATTACTTACTGGGGGGCACCAGGCACGCGTCATGGGAGGCGCCAGTTGCGATCGCGCCGTTTGAGTTACGGCTACGCAGAATATCACACCTCTTGACATATAAATACTGTACACACAAACACGTATACATGTACGCTCCCTCACATTCACACAAAGAGAGATACATGCACACAAACAAGCACACACAAATAACCGACATACTTGCGCGCACGCACCCACATTCACACACCATTGGCCATGTAATGCCATGTTAAGGGAGAAAGGGCAAGTTGACAGGCTGCACTGTAACTAAATGGTATTAGTTATTGTGTCCCATTATCGCTTGTCCTTGAAACTACCAACCCATTTTATGGTGTATGGTTGTGTATGGTTGTGTGTGTGTGTGTGTGTGTGTGTGTGTGTGTGTGTGTGTGTGTGTGTGTGTATGAGCATGTGGATGTGTTTGCATAATGTCAGTGAGTGAGCGCATTAACACATGTTTGCATCTGTGTGGGGACTTTTATGTATGCATGTGTATTCATGTACACATGTGCACCTGCATGCATTTGTGTGTGTGTGTGTGATCCTTGCGGTCCCACCACCCACCAGCCCAAAGAGGTTTAGCAGTAGTGGCTGTGATAATGTTCATAGAGGCTATGGTAGGAGTAATGGTTATGGTAATAGAGGCTTTATGGGCTATGACTAACCTGATAAACTACCATGTAACTATAGGTACTGCACCTCAGGTATGAGAGAGAGTGTGAGAGTGTGAGAGAGAGAGAGAGAGAGAGAGAGAGAGAGAGAGAGAGAGAGAGAGAGGACAGATGATAGAAAAATGGTTTGAAAGACAGTGTCTGAATAGAATTACAGTTGCTCCCAGAGAGTGAGGCCTAAAATAGAGAGAGGTGAAGACAAATATAGAGGCTGGAGAATAGTTTAAAAATAAAGGGACACAAAGGACTAAAAGAGAAAAAATGTACAGAGAAAAAAAAAACAGCTAAATGAATAGGCTACAACTGCAAAGTAGGGCCATTTAAGCCAAATGTAGTACTTCCCAAATATCTTGCCACTCTAACCACATGAGTAGCTTCTTGTTTGTTACTATATCCACATGTGACAAGGACTGACTAGTTCTGAGATGCCATTCTGCACTGTAGTACTGTACCAATTTTTGCCGGTTTGCAGTCTGTCTGTTGGCTTACACAATTCTTGCCATTCCCTCAGCCAAAATGCCGATGCACATGAAAACCCTAAGAGAGAAAAGGTTTCTTACATAACTGAAACAGGCATCAACAATCATACCACACTCAAAGTCACTTAGGTATGGTAGTTTAATAGCTGCACTAGTACCGACAGCAATATTTTGGGTAATGCTCATGTGCAACAATGCTGAATTGAATGCATCGAGATTTGTCTTTAGAAATCTCAAACCTTCCTTTTGCGCGTGAGCCTCGCTATGATTCCCGTTACCGAGAATGTTACCAGGCTGTCTTTCCCTACAGAGTGTCTGGTGTATCACCTTGGGTTCTGTGGATAAAAGCTTTTGTCAAACAGGATATAATTATATAATATTTAATACATTAGAGAGATGGTTGGATTGCAAGACAGGCTGGCGTTTTATGTCCATTCCCCAGATAGAGCTAAAAGGTTCTATTGAAAAGAAAGAACGTCTCCAAGGCTTCCCTTTTCTTTGCTTAGTCTGCAGGGGAATAGAGAAAATAGAGGGGGAGAGAGCGAAAAAATCGGTGTTTGACAGAGAGGTTGGGGCTGTGATTCAAACCAATACCTCTTTCAGGACTTCGAGTCAATGGCCCCCTGCTGGAAATCTCTTATACCCCATACCTCACTCTTTCCTGCCTCCTCCACTTATTCAGACCTCCATCCCTTTCGTGCAGAACATAATCAGTATCACTCTGCTTTCATTTTGGCATCTCATGTACTGCACACAGCGCCCATCCTTTCCCCTCTCTTTTCTTCGTGATTCCTTGCATATCTTCTTCACTTTCAATTTCTCCCTCCCTATCCCTCAGTCCCTCCATCCCTGTTGAAGTTCAAGTAAAGTCGCAGAAGTTGTCTCAATACACTTTACAAAAAGACAACATATCAACAATGAAAAGTCATAAAATGTACATAGAATAAAATAAAACCAGTAAAGTAAACAATCACACAAATGATAAAACCAGAAAAACCCAAAAAATCTAATCATCAAATCATCGCTGGAATAAACTTCAATGGACAATTTAGGGCTGGTCATACAAGAGTGAGAAAAGATAAGTCTTAAGTCTGGATTTGAAGATTTCAATGGAGCCTGCCTGCCTAATCGTAGGATGGGAGTTTATTCTAGAGATGTGGTGCGCGGTATGAAAATGCTCTACTGCCTGCTGATTGCTTCTTGACTCTTGGAACAGCCTGATATCCGACACACCCGAGATCGTAGGGCGTATCTGGAACAATAAGGTCTGCTAAATATGACAGTTAGGAGCAGTACCGTGAAATCAGCTCTGGCTTGAATTGGAAGCCAATCTAAAAAAGACAAAACGGGCATTATATGGTCAGATTTTTTGGTTTTGGTCAGAATTGTAGCGGCCATATTTTGTGCAAGTTGAAGATTCTTCACACTGGATTTTGGCAGGCCGGATAACAGGGCATTACAGTACTCCGTTATAAGTATCTTGCTTTCCAATCATGTATTTCTTTCTCTCCCTCTCTTTCCTTTCTCTGTTTCTGTGTTTCTCTCCATGTTTCCTATACCTCTCTTTTTTACTCTAGTTTCAGACCTAGACCCAGTTTTCCCCTCCCACTCATCCAAAGCTGTTGTTGTCTGACTCAACCTTGAACCGTTTCCCTCCCTCCTTCTTACTGATCCAAACCCATACACACACACACACACACACAAATGCTATTCCCATTAAAATGCTGCTTGATTAAATCAATTAGCATTTTAACTAACCTTTAATCTAATACTAAGAGCATTTCCACTAAAAGTCAATCTCTCTCTCCCTCTCGCTCTCTTTTCCTAGGTCCCTAGGTCCCTCATGGGGAGAAAGAATGAAGGTCAATCAGCTACAGATACAACAGACCCCCCAGTGATATACACGCATACACACACACACACACAGGTCTCTACCTCCTGGCATTGATGCGTTGTTTACCTGTAACTGTGTTCACACATTGAAATAAACTGTTTATGACGGTATATCATTTGCAGTGCCCTCTGTACAAATTTGATTGCATCTTGTTTGAGAAATGTCACCCAAAACCATTTGATTTAAATCACTTTCACTCCTCCTCATAATCAGCAACATTTAGCGTCTAACTCAATCACATTCAATTTACTCAATGTGAACAATGCTATTTGAATTAAAGGCACCGAGACGCCTGAAAATGCAGGTCTTGCAGGTTGTCAAACTGCGATGCGGCTTGTTAGGAGTGAGAACATGATACAAACCAAGTACAAAAATGGCCCTGAAACACACTCAGTTTTATGGATGTGAAGAAACAGATGTTGACATTTCTTTCTGAACTGAAGGCAAACCGCAGTCTCTACAGACAGTTATATTCAGCTATTTCTTCATGTATTCTTCACTGGTATGAACACCACAGATACAGCAAAGAGTACAGTCAGGTCCATCATGCTGCAGGTCCTGGAATCAGATTTGTCTCCACTCCCTCCTGCCAAAATCTGTAATCTTGCAGGATGACAGGCTACCAAAACTCTGTCTAATAAACAAGCTACTTGTGAGCCAATGTGATTTTTGCTTACAAGCCCTGATTCGCTTGGGCAGTGTGAACCTAAATGAACCAAATATAAAAACGCAACAACTTTTCAACTATGGTTTGGACAAAGAAAATAAACAGTAGGTGTGATCACACCCTAAGTGTTGCCAAGAGGGATGCCATACCCTGTTATCCCCGTTTGAATTAGCTTTTGAGTAAATATGAGGAAAGCAACTGTCTAACAATCAAGGGTAAGATAAGGCCAAACAATTACCAAGCCGCTAGTCATTCTCAACAGCTGACAGTACTACAGTGACTTAAGCAAGTATGAGGCTGTTCACTGTAGACTACAAATGTGCAGAGAGCAAGTAAACATGTTACCTAAGTAGTTCATAGAATGAAAAATTATTTGGCCTGTTTTGGCATCCATGCAGGGAGGATCCTAGGGTTGGAAACCAGCTTTAGGGTCTTAAGAGGTTGACACTTTTTGACTTAGGGCTTCATTATGTAGAGTGCTCTCCTATCATTGCCTCTCCAAAGCCTGCTTCTGTTCTTTCGCCCTTTGTCACTTTGTATAGATTTGTCTCTTCCATGAACTTCTCTTAACTGTATTTGTTATTTATTTTTGGTTGGGCTACGCAATAAGACCAGATGATGAAATTTCATTGTATTTACATTTTTCTACTGTAGCTGTGGGGGCAATTTTCCAACTGCTACATGAATGCTGTCAGCTTGCCCTGTTTCTCCCTTATGAATGAATATAAAGGAATCACTGACTCTCCTCTTTTCTCTCCTTTCCACAATTCCCTTCCACTGCACCTCTGGCCTCAATTTCTGTTCTTTAACCGCTACTTCATGTCCTACTGTCCCCTACTTTCTTTTACCTTCACTGTTCTCTCTCCTTCTTCTGTTTTTTCTTTCTTTCTTCTGCATCTGCACATTTTGTCCTTTCCTCACCTCAGCTTCTTGTCCATTTTTCCTCTCCTCTTTCACATTTTCTGTTCTATTGTATCTGCAGTTCTCCTCTCCTTCCCTTCATCCTCTCTACTTTCTCTCTAAGGCGAGAGAGAACATGCACAAACAATACGCACTCAACTGCACTCTATATGCATATAAATATATACTACACTACATTCAACACTACAATGTACTCAAACTTGCACGCACATACACAAACTACACAACATGTACACACTTACATTACTTTCATCCATTTTCCATGCAGCCAGTAGCTTTGCCTGGCCAAGGCTTAAATCGAGAGCAGAGTATTCTCTACTGAAAAGCACAGCAACAAAACAAGGCTGGCACGACACAATAAAACAAAACACAGTTATGCAATTCTGTTCACAAAGTTAATCCCAAAATAACACCATTCTAATTCTACCGATAAAAGTCAAGATGTCACGGAAGCTTAGACTTTATAGACTAGGTTATTTGTTTCACCTGCATGTACAAAGTACGTAATGATGAGATAGAAAAGCGGAAAGAACAGCGGGCGAGTTCTTTGTCACTGAAACTGACATTTAATGGATGACTGCTAAATTGCTCTCTACAGTTTGTTATGTACACTTGGATGAAAAGGTGAAAAGCAATTTAACCTGCGATACAGAGGCTGAAATAGGTCCGTATGCTATGTACATCAGTCAGGGACAGGCTGGTTAGATGTGTCACAGGGTCATCAGATATTGAAGAATACTCATGGCTTGATCTCAGATGCTCTCCCAGCAGTCGGGGAGATTCAGTGTCACAAAAGAATGAGAAAATCTCTCCACAGCCAGCTCCGGCTGCTTCACCCCAGATGATTACAGAGGGAATAAATCTGGAGCAGAATGCTGAATCAAATTCGGCTTCAACGAACAATGATCATGCATACTTTTCCCTTTTTTCCGCACCTGACCTAATTTTATGAAATTCCCCCAAAGTATGATTGCCTGGGTATGCTGTGTTCTCTCTCATTCCCCCATCTCTCTGACTCACTTTCCCTCTCACTCATCTCTCTCTCTCTCTCTCTCCCTCTCTCTTGCAGCAATTCAGGGAACAGACATAAAACAGGCAGAAATCTAGCTGCTGATTATTTGATCAATAAAAAGACATTGCCTACTGTAAGGCTGTGTGCATAGTACATGTGAGGCAGTTTCACCCCAAGCTAGTACGGTATAGCTGTACTTCATCAACTGTCGAGAAAACATAGTGCTTTATGCGTTCGTTCAACGTTTACATGTCCGTGTGTGTGTGTATGCGAACAAATGAATTCTCTCATTCATTTTTTTTCAGAGTTCAGAAAGGTTGGAGCAGTGAGACCATCACACTTGATAGTCTCATTTTCACTTGCAACGGCTGTGGAACAGTTTGTATAAAGAAGCAATTAACACTAGACGTGGCAATGTTATCTTGCATACTAGCTGATCCTCTTCAACAAGCGTACAGCGAAATTAAGTATTTTGCTCAAGCTAACCCTTTATTTATTTATCTCTGGAAGTTTAGCTGTGCATGCTGATCTTTTTCAGCAACGCCCTGCTTCAGCTTCATACGGTTACACACATTCACACCTGGGAGCTGCCCAGTAAAGCCACAGTCTTCTACTGCTGGCCGCTGAGCAGCTCCACTGGAGCAGCTGGGGGTTAAGTGCCTTACTTACTCAAGGGCATCGCTGCGGCAGATGTTGAGTCACAAGAGAGCAGAATTCAATTTCCCCACCCAGATTTTTTTTCCTGGGAGGTCCAGGGATTCAAAACGACAACCTTCAAATTACAAGCTCTTTTACTGTAAAATTGATTTCACAACAGTTAAGGGTGAGGCAGTGAAGACAGTGTGAATATCATCTGAAGCTCCCATTAAGAATCTGCTTAACAGTTCTACCAAAAATTATCCGGAGATTGGGAAGTTGGAAGGAGTGGGACGATTGCCAGAGGGTCTGAGGTGAGAAGTTTCTAAATTTGTCAAAATAAATCCTTTGACCAAGTGAAATCCTCTGAAATAAAATGGATTTAGAGGAAGCCATGATAAGCTTAAAAAAGAATGACTAATGTTAACCTCCTCAAATATCCCTAATGGGCTTATCAGCCAAAACTCATCCCTTATCTCACCTAAGCTGACACTGGACCACTGCACTTTTGTATTGTTCCAATTCTGAACACCGCTCTCTTATTCTCCGGCCCTGACAAAGGACTAGTCTCTTCATTTCCATGACTGCTCACTGGCATTATGTCAAATCTGCTTTTATTTTGCTCCAAAAAATAGACTCCCACTACAGTGTTTTCTAGTTATGAAGTACCAAATATTTGCACATATGAACAAGCGTGGGTGTACAAAATATTGTCACTGTCTCTAGCACTGGAGGTTTTCTTAGTGTGATGCAAGGCTGCAAACTGATCATTATTTGAGTGGTGGTAGGTTAAATAAATACAAATACATGTGATTATCTTTCTCAGGTGATTCATACACTGCCATTCAGCTAAATCAGCAAAACAGACAACAAAAGATAGATTACAGCTGGACTCTATTATGTTTAAAACCCATTTTCTTTTGACCAGGAAACAAAGTTGGACCCAAGGCCACAGAAGCTTTTTGGGAAATAATGCTGAGCTCTACTTCCCTGCAGCATAGGCCTTGATGAGTAATGAGGTTTGAAATTGTGATGAAAGAAAATCAAGGCTGACGTCTTTCTTTGTCAAAAAATATAATGTCTTCATTGTGGCAGCAGTTTAAAAAGGATACACTGCGATTTCAATGCTACAGTAGGTCTTAAAATCCCTGGTTGGAATGTCAAAATATTAAAGGAATTTTAATTTTTGATAAAGAGAAGAAGAATTTATCGGTGTTCTCTCACCATGATTTCCATTCAGCAGCCCCTGCTATGAGCGCCAGGTACTTTTTACTCAGACAGTGACCATTATCTTTTAATTTTTTAGGGAGAGCTGTCTTTGCTTCATTTTTGTTTCTTCAACAGGCTCGGTAGGATTTCTGAACATTGCTGGAAGTATTCCAAAACTGTGCAACTGAAGTAAGTTTTCATCCAAAATCTCTGGCCAGGTCATTAACACAGAAAGGACTGGGTACTTTAACAGACTGGTTACTAATATAGCACAGTAAAATGTACATGTTATATTAACAGTTTGGGGATTGTACCATTTCCTGAATGGTGGTGGAAAATCATGAAAAACTCTTTTGAACAGTTACACTGATAATGTCTTGGAGACCAATATTGTGGTCACAGCTACAGTACACTGAATGATTTCCGAGTGATGTGTTCATATTCATGACCAGCAACATGTTCAGACCTGTCACACAGTATGAGATTAGTAACTTCTTCCAAGATAACAGGAGTTATCATTTGTGAATTCATACATTTGGGGTGATTTTGCCTTGAAGCACACATTTTAGCCTTGGGACACGGTGTACAAGAACTGTAGGGTTGTGGCCAATTAAAACACAACATATTGGGCAAGAAAATCAGGCATAATGTAGGAAAGTTTGGTATGTTGTAGAATTTTGTTTGACAACTTTTGTAGCATAAGGAATTGCAGCATACAGCTGTAGCTGCAATTAACACACAGAAATGAACAAACCTTTATTGGTTTGGATTGTAGAAGCTGTTGTAAATTTCCAGATTATTCCTTTGAGTTAGCAGAAACCATTCACACCTCCAAATCAGATGAAAGGGCCAAGTCCTAAAGCTTTGCTATGATTAAAGACTAAGAGATAAAGCAAGAGAGAGGGAGAGGGAGGAACAGAGAAACTGAATACCAAAATATTCTATGAAATGGAATAGATTAAGGAATTTTTTGATCACTTCAATTTCAGTTCGACCCAGACTTATTGACCGCAGTTGTATATTGATTTCAGGTGATAAAGTTAAACGCACACACCCACACACACTATATACATACACACACACACACACACACACACACAGCAGGCCCACATCTATCAACAGCATCAGCCTGTCCTTCAGACAATCTAGAGAGGCGTCTTTATAAAACTTTTAAAAGCTGTAATTCCTTTGAAGTGGAAACCTGTTCTGTGGATGGCTTTCTATAATCCCCCAATTCACTGGCCTGCTGTACTGTGAAAAGGCCTGTTTTTCTCTGCAGATAGCGAGCGCCTCCATCCACACAGAAAACTAAACCACAACATCTCAGACCTCTCTCTTACAACCACAAACACACATACACAAACAAATACAGTACGCATACACACACACACATTTAATAAAACATGTCTCTTTCCCAGCCTTTTCCCCTCTAAAAGAAAGGCCTTCTGCTCTGTCCACTTTGGCCATCTTTTGTTTCTCCCACATGGCATCACTTGGTCAACCTGATCTTATAAAAGATTCACAGACCGTTTACATGCACCAAATCACACCACATGCATTATGCAGCGGAGCCAGTGGTGTAGCTCTCCAATCCCCTTCTCTTCTGCTCTTTGCTCTCTTTTTTCTCTTTCCCTTCTCTTCTCCACGCCTCATGACTTCACCCCTCCTGTTTCTTCCCCCATCCCCTCCTTTATTATTTCTCTTTGGGAAGTTGCCGTTTCCCTCTCCCTTCCTTCATGGGTTTCTTCTCCCCCTCCCTCATTTCCCAGTGCTAGAGGTGAAAAGTTTGACTCTAGATACTGCCGCATCATGAAAAGCCGCCAGCACAGAGCTAGACCACCCCCTGAGCTCTATCTGCAATTCTGTTTTTCGCTCTTTCTTTCATTCTGTTGATCTCCCTCTCAGATCCTAAATCTCCCTATCCTTTTATCTCCATCTCTGTTTCCCTCTCTTGGTGTTTCCATCTGTCAGTGAGTCCTTTTGCTCAGTTGATATTTCTTTTTTCTATTCTTTCACCATCTTGATTTGCACATCTTCATTTGCTCATCCTCATTTCCCAAGACTCAACTGGGCCGTTGCTCAATGCATTCTGCAAAATATGAGATTTGTCAAACAAAGCGATCACACCCCCACTGCCCTTTCCATGTTTCCTTTCAGGCAATAACTTTCAGTAACTGGCAGCAAGTTCCTGGATATGTAGCGTTTGAGTTAATGAGCACAGCAGGATATAATTCATGTTGGAATTGTTTCTTTTCTCCTATATTATTTGCCAAAATATCCCCACACAGCATGCCATGACCAAATGTTGTCATCAGAAAACAACTGTTTATTGGGGCAATAGACATAAATCATGGCAATGGATGATGTTAAAGAGTTAGAGGTAAGACAATGAGGAAAATAATATTTGTGTTTTCCTGTAATAATCTAGATAATGTCATGCTCCTCTGACTTTTTCATTACATGAAAACCAATGTCTCCAATGTATTTTCATGGAGTATGTGACTTATGCTGCTGCTGTCAATTGAAAAGAAACATCATCCACAAATGTCACCATTAGACACTAAATCAGAAGGTGTACATAACATGTACCTGCAACCACATCGGTTCAAATACTGTCTGAGGCCGTTCTCCAAAATCCCTCTATACCCTCTTTGCTGTCTATCTTCACTGTATACTGCCATAAAATGAATAGAATTCATGAAGAGAGTTAACTGCCCACTCTCCTTCAAGGAAAAGAAGAAAAAAACACACTGCCACGCAGATTGAGCCTACATAAAGAGCTGTGGCTCACAACACACACAAAAAAAAACCAAATGGAAATGTAGACTTTTACAAAGCAGAGACAGCTGTTTCTCTGGGGCATGTAAAATACCAATGAGATTCATTCTAGCAGCACTGGGCCCCTGACTCGAGTCTGAATTTACATGGCAAGCCTTCTGGGCCCGTATGCATGAGGTGTCTAAGAATAGCTGCACTGATCTGAGACCACTTAACCTCTTAAGTCATAGCAAAGGTCATGTGGTCATATAACCTGACAAGTGATCCTGCTGTAGGTCTGAACTCCTATCTGTACAGGATTTATGCATACAAGTCCATTCTACAATCTGACAAAAAGTAGAAAGGTCTTCACACCCACTTTTTCACCTCTGCCATTTTTTTTTATATTATTGCCTTTTCAGTCTGGGACACAGTCTCAGTTTAAACAGGTGGATCTGGATCTACCTGTAGAGGCTTTATGAATACGTTATGAACACTGAGTAATTATGTCCTAGCACTCACACAGTGTCATTCAGAACAAAACATAACTGTAATACAAATTGTGAACTTGGAGTTATAAGGTTCTATCTGGGTAGACCGCAGTTCTGAAATATTATATATATTATATACCCAGCTGGCACAAAAATGTTGTGTCTTGCGCTTTCTTCTGTTTCCTTGTGTTTTATTTATTTAGAGTCATTCTTGTGACGAAGGGCTATATAAATAAACTTGACTTGACATGTTAGAGCAAAGAGGATGTGTGGGAGCAGGTATGTAATTCAGGCTATCAAGTAGGTACCTCCTACCACAGATGTTGAGTTGAATTAGAGCCTTTGAGACATGCTGGTGATGAACGACTATAAATTAACTTAATAAACAAGAAATTTGATATTAAAAACTGATTTCACTGGTTTCATACACCTTAAACATACACTTTTTTGAATGTTAATATATTGCATTTTGTATATTAATATAATGCAAATATTTATATAAATTCACTGGTATGACTAGCATGTCTTTGTATGTTTAGCTGCTAATAAAGTAAAATAATCTCAAAATAATCTAATTTTCTGCACATATTTTTGTAAAACTCCTTGTCCACTTGTTGTTCTAATGGATTTGCCCTTTGTCTTACTCCCTCTCTCTGCTGTTTTGCTGTTTCTGCTGCTCTCAATCTAAATCATAAGCTACATATTTTGGTTCAAGATTCAAGATTCAAAAAAACGTTATTGTCCATTAGTGCAGGCAATAATGGAAATTTGTCTTTCACTGGTGCATAGCTCACTTAGAGATACAATACAGTACATATAAGAACATAAGTGCACATAAAAAGACAACACAGTACATGTAGTAAACCCATCTCTGGAGGTACAGAAACTAGGATGGTAGCCAATAGACACAAGTTAGTTGATCCACATCCACATACTACAGTAGATAAAAAGAAATAACCTGTTAGGAACCACTATAATTTGATTCTAGGCCATCTGATCTTAGAGTATGTAGCTACTAGCTAACTAGTGCATCAGAAAGCTAACAATTTATTTGATAAACCAGCGATTAGCCTTTATTAAGTCTAAAATACTCACTTAGCATTCATTATTATCATTAAAAAGTGTTGTGTTATCATCAACTTAAAAAAAAAAAAAAAGAAATGCTTGCATTATTAGCATGCTACCCTTTCAGCCTAGCGAGCCTCTGACAGGATGTGGCTGAAAGGTAGATTCTGATTGGTCCTTACTGAAACATTGAAGTCTGTGATTGGATGGGAAACATAACTTTTATAGTACCAAGATGAAATGCAGAGTCTGAGATAAAACTTTCTTAACCCTAAAAGTGTAGTGTTATGATATCTGGATAACTCAATTTTGGTTAAAACAAAAATTTAAAACTTGGATAGAACCTTATAATTCCAAGCTAAAGCTTCTAAGCTTCATTTTCTACTATGAATAATTCTAGCAAGATTTGGGATAAAGGATTGTTTGTTGTTGCTGTGTGATTGATGATGATGACAATGGTGGCGGTGATGATAATGATGGCAATGATGGTGTTATTGTGCTCCCCACTGCCTCTGCTTCTGTTCCTTCCTTCACATGTCAATGACAAAAGTTTGCGATGAGTGTGGCAATCATTCTGGCCTCAACTGACCCACATGGAGAGAGAGGGAGAGAGAGAGAAGGGAGGGAGGGAGAGAGAGAGAGAGAGAGAGAGAGAGAGAGAGAGAGAGAGAGAGAGAGAGAGAGAGAGAGAGAGAGAGAGAGAGAGAGAGAGAGACAGAGAGAGAGACAGAGAGAAAGACAGATGCAGAGAGAAAGTCAGAGAGAGAGAGACAGAAAAAGAGGAGAAAGAGCTGAGTTGCAGCTGATAATGGCAGCAATAAATAATTTCTACCTCCATCTGATATCTGGCAATCTTTTCAGGCCATACACAGGTGAGATTAGTGATTCACATGCATACACATACACAAACACATGCACAAATATGCATGTTCATGTGTACACGCACGCACATGCAGACAGTCTAGCTGTAAAAACACACTATATAAGCTCTCCCTAAGGAGGCCAGGCCTAGATCTCTGTCTCTGTCTGTCTCTGTTTCTCTGTCTCTCTCTGTCTCTCTCTCTCTCTGTCTCTCTCTCTCTCTGTCTCTTTCTCTCTCTCTCTCTCTCTCTCTCTCTCATACACACACACACACACGCAGCCCTAGAAATCAGATCCAGCCGTGGGAGCCCCAGATAGGTGCAGACTGCTAATCAGGCCAACCAAAATAGAGCTCATCATATTTAAGTTGAAATGAGGTTGAGATTGGGGTTATCTTTGGCCGTCCACTGGGCAATGATGGAAAAATCCATTTGGATTAGAGCCATGATGATGGTGTCAGTTGGTAATAACCTATATGTGCTGTGGCACGTAATTACATGATCTGTATCAAACTGACAATATTGCTGAAGCTTTCAGGTGGTTACTTGTACACCTAGGGAAAATGGCTAAATGGCTTGAAATTGACAAACTGAGCCAATAAGCTTGATAATTGTGAATACAACATAAAAATTGATTGCTTAGCATCATACTTTATTTGTTCTGCAGTGCAGAAGAGAAAACAGTTACAAACTGCAGAAATACCCTGACTATTTCTTTACCAGATGAAAATAACGGTAGTTAGGATAACTTTTCCAAATCCCTGAAAAAACAGAGCCATCTGTTTCTCTGGCCAAAACACAAAACATGTGATTTGGTTAGAATTAAAGGTAGTCATCTACGTGGCTCAAGGTATTTTGTATATTTTTCTACATCATATCTCAACATGCCTCAAAAAATAGCTCAGAAACCAGTAAGACCAGTTTTGCGAACTGATGGCTGCCATGATCAGGGTTTTAAGGCAAATTAATTTAAGGCAATGCCCCTTGTCATGAAAAATTATTAAATTCATCCCATATTTAAAATTTCAGGGAATGTGATGGAAAATGATTCGCCCACTGACCAAAATATACCCCACTGCTCACTACATTTTACTTGGCAACATAGAGAACTTTCTACATGCTAGCCTTTCTGTTTATCTTTCTAATATCTACAAATTCAGATTTCTAAAAGCATTTTATTACAGTCTTACATTGCACAGCCACTGGGGGTACATGGTCAGGCATAGTGGGGCTTAGCTCAGTATGCATAACTCGTTACACCAGAGGTTTCAACCCATCAAGGCCACCAAGGGGGTTGCAAGATGATTTTGGGAGAAATTATGAATATTTGCCTCTAGGCTTCTTTCAATAAGTCAAAAAACCCAAATAGTATAAAAAGGGAGAATAAAAAGCATTATTTGGTGTCAAGTACATTCTGTGTGTTTATGCCAAAAACAAGGGGTTACGAGTAGGCACTGCTTTGTTTCGGGGAGTTGAAAACATTGAGAAACACAGGGTTAGACAAGTTTCTTAGCCATGATGCCTCGTTATAGTGCTGTCTGAGATGCAGATAAATGCAGCATAACTCGAGCATTTCCAATGGCTGTATTCGGGCCGGAACAGTGTTTAAAAAGGCAGGAACATGATATGTTTAACCATACCAACCAAAAAATAGCAAGGAAGGGTAATATGAATTGTCACTGTGCTCCAATACAAACACAGGGGCTGATATTCAAAAAATACGGTACATTCATACCCATATTCATGCCAAGTCTATTTCAATGAAATACTCATTTAGCCATGAAATCTGTGACCTTTGATTTGACGGCAAACCCAAACACCTTGAGATAGTGACCTTAAAGTGGTCTATGAAACCGCTTGCTGCTGTCATTTATATTTCCACAGCTGGTAACAACCACCAGCTAGGGATGAAAAAAGTTAATTACCATTTCCCCCTAAACCTTTAGGCTCTCCTATTTCTAATTGTGTGAAGGAGGATACAAACATAGGCTAATCAAAATATTGATATCAAACTATAGAGATTAAAAAAGGCTTTACAGCATCACTCTGAATATTTACAGATAACCATGAAAATTATTTCCACATACTATAAAAACAAGCCTGATGATTCAATTCAGTGAATAGATTTACATCAAGTCAAAAATTCTTTTAATGAGACTCATTTAGACTTCTGCCAAATTGAACCGACTTTCCAAGTAAGCACTGCAGCCAACCTCAGAAACCTAACTAGCTCCAATCCGATCAAAACTTCAAAATGATTGTGATCCTCTTTTGCGTATCAACACTTAATCAAATGCGGTAGTCGGGCTGCTTTTTATTTGAGTTGAGTAGATTATCTGTTTGAAGACAGGATAAAAAAACACTCAGTGTACTGGCATATGTTCTTGCTGTGTATAGCTTTAAGCAGCCAAGTTCGTTCTCAAAACAATGTGGCGATACTATCTCTGAATCTTAAAGTTGCCCTATCATCATGTCCTCTAATGACATGAATTGATTGACAATCACTACAGCTAAAGCAACTGTGACTGTATCACAATGTACAGAGCAAACGCCAGGCCTTGCCAATTTCAGGGCATGCTACAAGGTCCTTACATAACTGTCCAAGCAAGTGCACAACGCAAGGTCTCTAATAACTATACGCCTCTATACTCGAAAGGTCTTGGGCACTCGCTTGAAGCAGTCAAGTCCATTTGCGCGGGAGTGAGTCAGGCGTGGATCCAGCCCGTCCTCTCCACTCTGTCTCATCTCGTGGCAGAGAAGATTGGGTTGGTGTGATTTACTACAGGGCTGTACATCTTCTTTATGTGTTTTCTATAAGCGTAGCACGTCTGGGAATGGCGTATGTAAATGAAGGATAGGAGGATGATGGTGAGGGATGGAGATAGGGAGGGAGGGAACAAAAGAGGGGAGGGAGAAGTGAGAGGCAGAGAGAGAAAGAGACAGAGAAGGATGTGTGGTTGATGATAGGGGGGCAACACTCTCATCAGCGCTCGTGTTCTTCAGACTCTCTCCACAACCTCCTGCATCGAGTAACACGTGTTCAAGTCAGTCAAGCGTTAAACTCTTTCTCTCACTC
Source organism: Centroberyx affinis (assembly GCF_046629955.1). Classification (NCBI taxonomy): domain Eukaryota; kingdom Metazoa; phylum Chordata; class Actinopteri; order Beryciformes; family Berycidae; genus Centroberyx; species Centroberyx affinis. The sequence continues at coordinate 30,288 of NW_027281992.1, forward strand.
ACACACTCTGACTTTCTCTCCCTCTTTCAATCTCCTTCACTCCCTCATACAACTTATTTCTCTCTCTCCGTCTCTCTCCCTCTCTCTCTCTCTCTCTCTCTCTCTCAACCAGAGCTTTTTCCTCTCAGATCTCCCTACAGAGTGAAACATCCATTAAGATTATTGATCAAAACAATCAGAGAGCAATAGGGAGAGCAAGAGACAGAGACAGACACAGAGAAAGAAGTGAAAGAAATTCCAGAGACGTTGCCTCCGCAGCCTGCTAATCTCCCAGGGTGATGCACAGACAACTTCCATCCCTAAAGTGCCTGTCAATGTTGAACTTGTCCTGAACTTCTGGGCAGGGCATTTTGCTAACATGTCTGAGTGATGCAGACCCATTTAGAGTGGAGTATATTTAATATGCTTTTAAAGGAAATACAGATAAATTGATTTGTTGTTGTTGTTGCTGTTGCACTTTTGTTTTTATTATTATTGATTTGTTTCTTTTCTTTCTTCGTTTTGACATTGGACATTGCCATTTTGTCTCAAGGGGAATGCATGATTGTTTTTTTTCTCCTATCAGGAGATTTCACACAATGTTTCTGAAGTGCAGTACAATCTAGCTGATGCAAACCCTGGGTAATGGAATTTGATGGAAAGTCCAGGAAATATTGACAATGCCAATCACCTCAACCAAAAGTGTCCACAATCATACATTTGTGTATGTGTGTGTGTGTGTGTGTGTGTGTGTGCGTATGTATCAAAAGTGGGATGGGGTATGCAAATGTGCAATCATGCATGCTTGAGTGTATCTGTCTCTATATGTTCTATGTGTGTGTGGGTGTGTGTTTGCATTGTGCAATACAGAGAGAGTAGACCAGCTTGGGATATGTACAGACGATATATATCCCAGTTTGAGTGAGTGATAAACCTTTCAACGGGGCTGCCGTGAATAATCCATTCCATTAATGTTCTCTCTCACAGGCGAACAATGGGCCTCCTCAACTATGACCAATAGAACTTCATTACTTCCTATTGTGAGAGAGCCAGCCTTCCCATAACATTACAGCAGCGTGACCTTGACATCTTGTTAGAGCTAACGTTAAACTTTACGAGCACTGCCTATAGTGTTTAACTACAGTACGTCTGAGATATATATGGAGTCCGCTCATATGGATATGGACACAGGATGGGAGGGGAACAAAGGAGGAGGAGGCAGAGATAGGTTCTATTTGGTTTAGTTGGCAGAAAACGCCAGAAGAGCTGGATTGCGATGACGCATGCACAGTGGTGTGCGGTTGTGTGAACAGCCATCCCGTTTGTTTTCAGGGCTTATGAACCGCTGAGGTTGAGAGCCCATGTGTTTAATGCTGGCATAATATGCTGTCTGCTTGTCCGAGATGATTGCTCTAATCCATGGGCCAATATCTTGACGGCTAAAGTACCATAGGGTGTAAAGTTATACCTATGCATAAGCTGTGAGCTCTTCAGTTGTATGCCACAGTTCATTCTGTACAGTGTCCCTTACTGTAATGTAGAGTTATAGTTCTGGCTTATCTTCATGTTTAACTGTGGCTGGCCAAAGCGCTAAGCTCATCAGGCTTATGCCACACTGCGTATCGTACAACGAACACAACCCTTAAATATTCTCTGTGCCTCAGTCCCACTTGTTCACAGCAATTACAATGAAATGTTGGCCTGTGATTAGGGACTTACGCCTGGCAAATTAAAATGCCAGCCCTGCGAACCAGTAAGAAGACTTTGCTATCGTTAAGTTGACAGGCAGCGCTATATTAAATTTATACCACAATGGGCATGGGTTTATGAATATTAGATTTATGCACTCACAGAGAGAGAGAAACCTGATTGCGCTTTTACAACTTCTGTGGATTAAAAATGAAAAACTACCTGTGGAAATGAAAAGGGGTAGAGTCGGGGTGGAGCGTACTAAAGAATGCCATCAGCTACAATATGCTAACTGAACCAGTAAAAACTTGAATCGAGACACAATCAGAATGGGAACAATGCTGAGATGACAGAGCACCAGATAAAGTGTTATCAGATATGCAGTAAATGTCCAATCATACCGGTATACTTGGTTAAGTCCATATTGCAACTGGTGAATCCAAGAGTAAAAATCTTTCGTTTTGAGTGTATTTGAATAAACATGACATTTCACTCTCACAACTCTTATCAAGTCGGTTTGTGACCAAAGCACAGAGAGTGCTATGTTAACAGAATAGGAGAGCAAATGTCAGGAAATGTCACAGTTAGATTAAACATATAGAGCAGTGCTATTTGTCTTTAAGGATATTCTGTGCAGTTCGGTCAACTTCTAATGACAATAAATGTAAACAATATATTCTCTGTTTTGTGTTTGTGTGAAATAATGCGTCCTGTGATATACTGTACTATAATCATCCGTATTCATTGTCAGTTCATCTCTCTCCCTCTCTCTCTGTCCTTCTCTGTGCAGCATCACACACACGAAATGTGATCAAAGGAATGTGTTTGCAGTCGAAATGTTTTTGACATTTAAAGCGCTGCGTGATATTCATTGGTACTAGAATGATGGTATGTAACTGTTTGTCCTCTCGCTCTTTCTCTGATGCACTTCAGACCAAGGTTGTGTTTTGCCTTTCCATCTGTGTCTCTCGCTCCCCCTCTTTCTCTTTCATAAAGCACGTCTTGTGGCTGAGAGAAAGCCCCTGAAGGACACTAAAAACTGCATACATTTCAGTGTCTAAAAAAGGGGGGAAAAAATTGCAAAGCATTAGCATCACAAAAGGAGGAATGGTTGCATTGTCCTCTGCTGAGAGAGAAAGACAAAAGAGAAATAGTGTTTATCTGTGAGTGAGTGAGTGAGTGAGTGAGTGAGTGAGTGAGCATTGCAAGTGCAGGAGAAGCCGATGAGTGAGTAAGAGAGAGAGAGAGAGAGAGAGAGAGAGAGAGAGAGAGAGAGAGAGAGAGAGAGAGAGAGTGGTTAAATGCTGCAGCACCTTGCCTGTGGGATGTGTGTGTGAATTTGAGTCCTTTTTCAGCATGGCCTCACTCAAGTCATCGTCCCCTAAATATGGAAACTTGTCCTCCTGGACCTGCTTGCTGATTTAACAATACATGGCTAACACTACACACACACAGACACACGCATGCATGCACACACGCATTCACAGCCCATCCCAGCTCAGGAAGGCAGGCAGCTCTAAAAGAGCCCTGAGTCTCACTGAATTAGATTAGAGGGAATACAATATTTGACATATTTGGATTTAGCTGGTTAAGATGCGACAACAGAAGTGCACATTTTGCTAAGGCATTTTGAGGTCGTTTCCTCACTGAATTCTTTCTATTTAAATGGGGTGTAGAAACCAAGAGAAAACTGGGTACTGCATCTTCAAAATAACATTCAAAGGCCAGAGAAATGAGGAATAGGCCTGCTGTCTTCTTAGTTTTTGAATTCCAAATGTATCCGATGCTTATGCGTCGACCCCCCCACTGTGTAATCTGAGGCTGGCACACAGCGATGGGAGATTCGCCACTGTTCAAGCATTTATCACATCTCTTTGAAGAGGAGATTTCGTGAATTGTCTCATAATTCTTTTAAATGACTTGTTTACGTAGAAATGAACTCCACTTGACTTGATGGCTCTGAATACTTTCGGCTGTGTTAGTTTGTGGGTAGGTGTTCCTTATACTTTGCAAGCCCAAATAGTTTCCTTCATGAGGAAAGACTCTCCCTTTGAATGAGCAGTGGCATATACTTGGTATCCCATGTGGGAGGCTTTGCGGTGAATCCCAGTCTTTTCCGTGAGTAAATTCCAATTGAAAAGACCTAACAAATTGAATGTGTGCTTCCTTTTGTTGCAATAAAAGGTTAGTTGAATCAAAACACTTAAACTCTCCCAGATGAAATTAAGCCAATAAATGTTGCTCCATTGGCTAATGTGCCATAGTTCTTGTTGACATGGTGTCTTTTTACCTCTTACTGCCATTGTGCCAAAGAAAAATGCGGAAATTGTTTTTTTTTTGTACAAAATTGAATGAGCACTATCATATTCTTGCCTAATTTCATGCTGGGGGTAATTCTGAACAGATTTGTGTTACCATAAGGCCTGAGATTGGATTTACAACATGGCTCGATAGAAACCCCTGAGACTCTTGATTCTGATTGATTTTCTTGTTTGCTACATTTTCTATAAAATGTCTACCATCTTTGGTAATACTTTGCTAAGGTGTTCAAGGTAAAATTCAGTTCATGGTCCATTAAAAGAAAGACTTCTGAATACATAGATCAATGCAATTTTCACAATGTCATAAAACTTGCAGCGATACGCATACGCAAAGGTTTTCTTTTTTAATCAGTTTATCAAGTAATAATCTAGGTGGCCTAAAACATGCTTTTTTTTGCTTTGTCTTTTTCCCCTTTTTTCCAATTTTGTAATTAGCAATTCCCAATGTGCTCCACAGTCCGATCGTTGTGTGACACCCCTGTCAGCTGGGGAGAAAAGACGCCAGCCGCTTCTCTTCACCTGACAGCGAGGACTTTTTCCGGGAGAGCGTAACATGCATGGAGGTTCACACTATCTCCTCCAAATCCCTCCCCCTTGCTCAACAGGCGCCCCGACCAACTAAGTAGGAGTCGCTCTTGCCACAACTAGGACAGGTTCCCTCGCCGGCGTCAAACCCGTGTGTGCCCCTGCTTTTCAAACAAAAGATAGTCAAAATAATGTCCTTACTCTAAACAGGATGGAGTTGAAATGACTGATGTGACAATCCAGACTAATTTAGAGGTAAAAATACATCCCAGAGCTTTATAAAATGAGGGTGGTATTGGAGGCTAGAATTTATATACTGTATATAATTTATATATTTACGTAATTTATTTATTAGTTAGCAAGTCTGCTCCAAAAGGGAATAAGCCATAGACGTTCCAAGGAAATAAGTACTATCACCAAACCTCCTATTGTGATACTAATTCAGAGCGGGCATATGCTTTACACGAAAGCCTACTTGATACACTCAGTTTATTGGGTTACGCAATGACTATGGAAAACAATCTTAAGCGTACAAGGCTTTCTGCTTGTTTATTGACCCTGTCAGTTGTTTTTGCCTCAAGGTTCATTTATGCAGTACACTGTGTGGGTGTGTGTATGTGTGTGTGTGTGGTGTGTGTGTGTGTGTGTATGTGTGTGTGTGTGTGTGTGTGTGTGTGTGTGTGTGTCTGTGCACTGCGCTCACAATCATATGTTGTCATAAGTGCAAACCAATTTACCCACAATCAATAAATATTTGCTGTTCTTTGGTATCACACTAACTGAATCTCCAAAGAGTCATAGGGACAGAGAGAGAGAGAGAGAGAGAGAGAGAGAGAGAGAGAGAGAGAGAGAGAGAGAGAGAGAAGCTACTGCTGCTGAAGCTGTTATGTCAATCCACTACACTACAATACTCACATTTACCCTGATATCTATCAACATTTCTGCATTAGAACACACCAGAATGCTGGGCCAAAACTCACTTCAAATATAAAATTATGTATTGTTCCGTTGAACTTATCTTGCTTATTCAAAAGTAGCTCTCATTTTCTATATTTTACAATGTATTTCCATAACAACAAAATTGTAATAAATTTTGACAGATGGTTCTGTTGCTACCAATATGTCTGCCATTCACCTGACCTTGACTGGATATTAACTGATGAGATTGGTGGATTTGGATTTTACAACATGAGATTTACAACATGAGAAAAACAACCCATTGTAAACAGAAAGAAAGCAAGTGCCTGGTCTTTTTCTTGCAGCAGGCCTATTAGTTGTTTGTCTTTAATGACTCTGTGATTACACCATCATTTTAAAAAAAAAGAAGTTCTAAGAAAGAGTAAATGTTTCTAATAGTAAATGGTTACCATTCAGTCTAATGACAGCATTTGTCCTTTACCAGTGATGCAGCTCTTTTTTGTTGTTTTGTTCTTTTTCTCTCTTTCTTTGTGGCTCATTTTTTGACTCAGATAAAGAAGAAAAGTGATAAAAATGTATCAAACCAGATTTCATCCAGAGCCACCCATGCAGTAAACTAAATACCAACCAGTCAGCCAAAATAATATTATCCAGACTATACAGTCATATTTCAGCTTGCAAGTCAATGGCTTTTCTTTTTTATTTAAGACACTATTGTTGTTTTCTGCTAAAGCTGTAAGGCAGACTTCCAGATAGGGACTGCCCAGATGTGGTTTCAAAATCTGTACTGGCTCAAAATCGCTGTGAAGCTCTTAGAACTTTATGGCAAATAATGGCTGGAAAGTAATTTCCCCACTCTATTGGTTTTCAATTTGGAGTCCATATCGTACCGAGTAGACTCAGTAGCAATTCTCTCTGGGAAGGTTTGTTGGCCACACAACGCTGTTTCCCAAATATATGTGGTTTCATTGTAGTTTAGCCAGAGATGTTGCTTAAAATATGACCCAGGACTCAAAATGGGTCACAGGCCTGTTTCTGGTTAGTCCCTCATGGTATGAGTGCTAATATATTTTGAGCCTAGATCCTACGGGGAGACTGAATATACAGTCCCAAGATGAAGACGTTTAAGAACTATTCATACAGGGTGGAAAGAGACTGATATAGATGCTTGCATAATAGATAATAATAGATTGAGAAACTCCAGGTTGCTAGAGTAAAGAGTGACAAAGACACTACACTACTTTATCAGCTAACTGTATACAGTACCTGCTGGTGTAACAGACACTAAATTTCCCAAACTACTCCAAACGACAGTACTCTCCGATGTACTGGAGAATTAACTGACAAGTATTCTCCATCTATCTCTATTATTTTTAATGTGCTCTATCTGCATCGGGTTGGACGGAATGACAGAGAAACTATTGTCGCTGCTAGTGTACTGGCTGCACAAAACAGTCCCAACAAATCTGTCTTGGTTTCAGTTTGCTGTTCTGAACAGTATAGGAAGTAATGGCCGGATAAAGGACTTTTCCCCCTGCACTCCATCTCTCTTCTGGCTTTCAATTTGGAGTGGATATGTTGCCGGGTAGCAATGCTCACCTTTCTCTCTGTGGACGTGTATGATAAAGCTGCTGTTGTTGCTACCTCTACTGACAGCACTGGCCGACAGGATTACACCAGTTGCTGTATTGCTTTCACTTAACTCTACAGAAGGAGATCAGTAAAAACCGTTAGCTAAAGATACTCTGCTGCTGCTTTGTAACTGAAAGGCAAGCTAACAACAGCAGTTTCTCTGTTTTATTTGAAGAGAAGTATTGCTCCCGTGCAGGTTGTCAGCACAAAAGTAGCACTTTTAAAGTACACTTTAATCCTGTTTGTAATCTGTTTGTATTGGTTCAATTTGGTTAGGCTTCTACCGCCGAAGACACTGCCCACACTTTGTCTATCTTGGCTGTCTGCAGGCTAAAATAGCTTGGTTTATAGAAGCTGTGCATCATTTTCACCTGTTTGTTTTATTGTACAGTAGGTATACTGATTGGGGACGCTTCTCTAGGGAGCCAGAGGAAAAGGTGTAATGTTCCCCTGATCTGCAATTTTGGAATAGCAAGTTAATGTTGAATCAATGTTAAAATATTAGCGTTGTTTCAATTATACACCCTGAAATAAGGCTGATCCCACAGCAATGTTATTTCATTCAGTTAATTTGATGTTAAATCATGTCATTCAATCATTCACATATATTTGACAATTTGACAATATAAAATTTACCCTGATTTATGTACAGGATCAGGAACTTAACAGTAAAACACAGTCTCAATCTTAGCTCCTTTCAGTTTGACACTAAGTGGGCCTGCAATTTGTATGGTTTTCAGCTAACAAGTCAACAATGTTAGCTTAATTGATGTATTAACATACATCAATGTTAGTCTGCTATCTTTGCCTGCAGAATACACTGTATATCTCCTTCTCTTTTTTTAAGCTTACCATCAGTTCTTGATATAGCATGTTTACACATGTTTTAGAGTATTATCTCTTGCATTTTATACGACAGTATGTGTTGCCACAGTCATTCATGCAAGAAAGGACTATAGTTTCCTCTAACCAAAGAATGGTATCTCTACCAGAGGAGCAACTTTAATCAACTTTTACTTTGTTAGATACGAACAGAATCACAAATGACAAACTGTACTCTTACACAAGAGATACATAATCCAAACCTGAAGGCTATGTCCTGACCCAGTTGAAGTGTAAAGTTTCCCCAAATCTGTGGTCAGGGGTCAGATGTAAATCTTTTATCTCTATGGGTTTAGGTAAGCGTTTAGGGAGGACACACTGTCTCTAGATCTGCGCCGATAGGCAGCTTTATCTGTGACCCCAAACATGACACTGGGACTTCCTGTACACAGGGAAAGACCTGTGGGCCACAGCTGTGTGCTGCGTCAACAGTGAAGGTTCCTCCAGGCATGCAGAGCTCCAAACACACTCACAGGAGTCATTCATAATACTATATCTGACTTTAATCAGATTTCCCAAATAAAAGGCCATGTAACCCTGTGCACAAGTATATGTAGTGCATGTTCACTGGTATAGTGAGGCCCAATGTTTACATTTTGACTTATCCTCATTTATTTTTATTGCCCTCTTAAGTAACTTCAAAGGTTAAGAAAAGCAGCTTAATTTGTACCCAGTGTCAATGTCATGCATATATTCATCTCAATTTTGAAAAGAAGCATGCCCATATTTCAAACCTGATAGGACAGTTTTATAGCTGTACAGATACATAGGTTATTAAATCACTATTATTGGGACTAAGGTTGATTGATTGATTTTATTTCAGTATCATGTACACAAGGTTCCCAGCTCAGCTATTGTGAGTCTTGTGCTTTGTTTGATTCCTTGTGTTTGTTTTACATCATTCTGTTCTACGATTGATTGTTGATCAGTTAGATCTAGTTAGGCTCATTCTCTGTAAAGTCCGTTGAGGCATGCTTGTGATAAAGGGCTATATAAAGAAATGAACTTTAGTCCAAATTTCATGTTGCAATGTGTGTATAGCAGACATGTTCGTAAACAAACTCCGGTATTCTACATGCAAACTACAAGCAAACAAGCACTAATACATTATTCTCTCATCACATAAGGGACAGTAGAACATAAAATGAATTTCATTTGAATGGTGATGAGATCAGCTTCATGGACATTATGGGAAATTGTGTTAAACCATATGCCTCTCTGGATTGCTTTGTTTCATTCAATCTAATGCAGGTTTACTTCTCTATCCCTCATTCCTGTTTTGTCAACTCTGCATTGTTTAAGTTGCTTTACTCACAGTGATACACCAAACAAAAATCTCATCTCATCCTGAATTTACACCCTGACTTTGCATTTCAATTTTGCATCATTATTGAGGCTGAAACTGCAATCCCTTAAGTGGGAAGTAACAAGGGAGTATTTTGTCAGATGATTCCTGTTGCACATCTGAGCTCCATCATTAGATAGTTGCCAGAGAACTGTCAGGCAACTTATGTTCAAAAGAGGATTAATTTTTTTTCCCCCCTATAACGCTCACAGCAGGTGAGTGAATGGCCAGTCAATATCAGGAGACCACACACACACACACACACACACACACACAGAATCTAAGTATAGCACTGTCTGCGTCCAACTAAAGTAAGCATTTCAGCCATTATAGCCATTCTCTTTCCTGATGCAGCAGCTTTCCTTTTCTTCTCTTTTATCCCTCTAGATCACTGTGGCTACCCCTGCCTCATTTCATTTAAACTACCTCTCTGTATCCCTCGGTTCCACCCTATCCTCAGTCGTTTACTTCTTCTACCCCTCTCCCTATCTCATTACATTCTGTCCATTTTCTTCCCTTCCCTGCAGCTTTTCTGTACCTCTTCCCTGTTGAACTGTATCCATCTTCCTTTGTTTACTTGGGTCTTTAGCTCTCTATCCCTGCTTCCTCTGGTATATCCTCCCTTATTCTCTTCAAATTTCCCTCCATCCATCCGATATTGTCTGTATCCATCTGTTTCTTTCGGTCTATCACCCGTCCCTCATTCTCTGAGCCCTGGTTTTATCTGTCTATCTTGAGCTCATCTTCGCTCTGTCTGGTGCTATCTGCATTAGAATGCAGAGGCCCACAGTAGCAAGTATCACTCTCTTTCTTTACTACATCTCCTCTCATTTTTCAGCACTCGCCGTCTTATCTTCAGTCATTTTAGGTCTTCTGTTTTGTTCTGCTCTTTCATGTTCAGGGCTGTCTGTTTCATTCAGTCTTTTCATGTTCTAGGCTTTTTCTTGGTCTGTCTAATTTTTTCTCCTCTTCCTTTCTTTCTCTCTTTCTGTCTTTCTTTCTCTCTACATCTGCCGATCATTCTCAAGTTAAGCATCATTTTCCCACGTTCCATGGGAAGAGTGTGTGTGTGTGTGTGTGTGGCCATGGTCAGTCTGTGTGTGCACAATACAAACTGACTGAGCAAAGATGCTGAGACCTTACTGTTTAGAGGGGATAGGAGTTCAAAACACACACACACACACACACACACAACCATGCAGGAAGCCATGCAGGTAGGCTTAACCACGCTTCACTGACAGAGAGACAGACAGAAATAACAACAAGAATGTGTGAAGAATATGTGCAAGATGTGACCATACATTCAAAAACAAGTTCTTAAAAAAACATCAACAAACCCCCCCCCCCCACCGCCCCTCTCCAAAAAACGAAAAAACAGAAACAGAAATGCTGGTGAAGACAGGGTGTGCATGTTGTTGAATCAAGGCTACATTTGTGTTTCTTTGTACAGAAAATGAGAATCACTTCCTATTCCTCAACAGCTGATAAGCCTGCCAATTTCAATAACAAAAGGCCCATCTTTGTTTCTGGAGAGTGGAATCTGCCACCTAGCATGAATAGAGCGAGTGTGTCAGGCGGAAAGGGCGGGGTCATTTGTATCTGTGTTGTAGAAGTGAGATGCACAGGAGGGCCTTCAATTCCCTCCACCTATCAAGCCACACATACATGCACGCACACACACACACGCACGCACACACACACACAAGCGTACCAGCTAGACTTAGGCAGAGACACAGAAACAGATTGAAGTGGTTAGTCATAATGTTTTGTCATTTAGCCGACAGCCACATTACATGCACTCTCCCTTTCATCCCCTTGCACGTTTCCTTGCATCTCCTGTCCCATTTGGCTTCTGTAGTGAAATCAAAAGCCCTGTAATAAGATGGAGATGCTGCCAACTCTAGTCATCCCTCTGGCTCTGACAAGCAGAGAGACAGGCAGGCATACACCCAGGGAAGCACACACAGACACACATACACAAATACTGCAGGCAGTCAGATATCAGGACTGGGTGAAAAATATTGTGATACATCACAACACAGTGCGGTTGTGAATCGTCAATGTGTATGTCAAAATGTTATTACAAGTTATTGCAGTGCACTACAGAACCTAGAAGTGTTTATATTTAATTTGCCAAATAGGAGGAATGGAGATATTACATGTTTTTGCAACAATTTGTCCTCTAATCCATATCAATAATGCACATAATCACAAATCACAATATTAAAACTTAGACATTAAAACTAGAGATGCACCGATTGCAATTTTCTTGGCCGATTCCGATTTCCGATTTTTTTAAAGTCTGACCTGCCGATTCCGATTTTGGCCGATTCCGATTTTCTTTCTAAGAACTATAATTGACAGCACACACAAACATTTTTGTAACTTTTCTTTAATGGAAAATTAAAATTCAATTGTATGTTCATAATAAAACATTGACTATTAATAACTTACATTTTCTCCAAAACTGCACCAGGTCACAGGACCTTCTCTCACTCTCACTCAAACAAATCTCAAAATAAAAAAGTGCTCCAGGTTACTGGACAGAGCTTTTTTGAACAAATAAAATCCAAATGAAAATGAATTGCAGTATATCCCACTTTATACTTTCCCGAAAGAAAACAGGTGCAACAGATCTATATAACAACACACGGACTATTACTATTATGGACTATTATACAACAGGTAGTTCCGACCAAGCGATCTGATTGGTCAACTAGACATTTAGAACGTGATCAAATCAGCATGACAGCACACCTAGCCGTGCTCATCACTAAATATTACTCCGCCATATTATCATACAATATATTTAAATATAACGCTACGCTAACTCTGTTCAGCCTTGATGTTACCAGACGCTCTGCCATCCATCAGCTGTGCCGGTGAGTCGGTGACACGGCGCTACTAGCTTAAAAATACATGTGAAGTTCGCGGACATAGTAGCTAAATCTGTCCATGGAAAAATTATTTTTTTCAGCAGATATCTTAGTTACAACAAGATTGAGCTAGCAAGGCAGTCTTGTGTTTATATGTGTGGTATTTATTCAGTTTGGGAAATCCCGCGATCTCTAGAAAGCATTAGCTCCAGTTGGCTGGCTGACTCAACAGGGACTAGAAATCGTCTCTGTTGCTAGGTCGTTACTAAGGCTCCGCCTACTTGCTGGAGTAGTAAACTAGGTTCCATTACATAGGAGTCTACTGACATGACTGATTGTTTTCCAGTTATTAGTCAGACCTCATGTATTTCCAGGGAAACTGAGATAACACTAACAAAACGTTTTTTATTTTGAGAGCGAATTGCCCCACAATATGAATACATTTTGTTTGTATCTTTTATTTTGTTGGTAACTGTTGTATAATCGCAATATTACACTCGAGGGTGTGCGTTACCGTTATTATTGGCACGATTGCTTACGGACCTCGGCGCAAGCGCCTCGGTCCTGACCGCATCACGGTAACGCACACCCTCTCGTGTAATATTGCTTAATTACAGCGGAGTTTTTACCGTTGTCTTAAATTTGACCGGCACAGAATCGGATATATGAGACTGATCGGCCGGTCACCGGTCATGGCCGATCAGCTGAAAACTGGCCGATTCCGGTCACCGGCCGATCGATCGGTACATCTCTAATTAAAACATAGTAAAATATGTCTCAATTCATTGCAAAATTCACTCATATATATTGTATATAATATCAATAAAGTGGGACCCATAGTATCATAAACTAATCGTGAGATAATAATCAGCCCTTTCTGATATAAAAAGTAACTCACACACACACACACACAAACACACAATGGTAGTTCAAAAGCCCAACTGAGGAACACGGATGCTCTTCTGATCTCAAGTTGGAGCCATCTTAATGTGACAGTTTCAGTAAACAGCTGGTCCTGTGGGGAAATCTGGGGCTGGTACACAACACAGGCCCATAGAGGTTTGATTTATCAGCACTGTAACTTTAGGCTACTTCAAATAAAGTAAACAAAGTCTAAACACATAAACGCACACACATACACACACTTTAAATACAAATGCATAAACACCTGCTTTACATACACACACATTCTCTCTCTCTCTCTCTCTCTCTCTCTCTCTCTCTCTCTGACTTGACATCTTTTGTCAAAACTCATCAAAACTCTTATAATACAATACAATACACACAATATATATGTGTGTGTGTGTGTACATGGAAGTGAATATGTGTGTTTGTGTTTGAGTGTATGTGTGTGAGCATGCACATTTGTGTATGCACATGTGTATGTCTGCATGTGCATGTTTGTGTGTGTGTGGGTGCATACAGTTATGTGTCTGAGTGTATGTGTGTGTATTACTGTCAAAATTCATCAAAGCTGTGGTCGGAAGCTTCTGGAACATTAACTCTGATGGGACTCTGAAGACAGATGCAGCGACAGCCAGGATTGGCAACCCAACCATCAGAGCAGCGCAGCCCACCCATCACAACTGATGGACAAGCTGTCATTGAAAGACAGCAGTAAAAAAAATGAGGTGGATAAAACACAACAAAACAAACAAAATAAAAAATAAAAAAACGAGCTGCATAAAGAAACACGAAAAATAAAGGAGCTGGGTTGAAAGGGAAGAACATCGACAACAGTGTCCGTTGCTCATTCTGCATCTTTGTTTCCCACCTGATGTTCCCTGGTGAACACAGATGAATGGCACAGTTTGATAGACCAAAACATGTCAGAAGACGTGCCGTTCAGGGACAGAGCTTGAACGGATAGCTATAACTAGCTAGAGACAAAAACTTCACAAAAACAGTGCTGTCATTGATTGACTAAATCAAAACCTATCCCAATGGGTGCCACTGTCCTTTTTTCATACATGAGAACAAATACAAAATCATATTTCCCTTTAGACAAGAATCCCATTCCCACTGAAGTTACTTGGATAGCACTTAGATACCTTATTCACTACTAACAACTATGACCTGAATATGTCACTACCTATTCTTAGATTTCTAGAATATTGGCCACCGAATGATGAGTTACACTCTAAGGCACTAACCCAACTCAAACTATGCAACAACTGCTGCTCTAAGCGATATTTTACTATGGTAGAATAGTTTTCTTTTCCAGTGCACATATCCTCAAGAAGTTCATGAAGATGTGAATGTGAATAGCCAACTACGAGCAGTGGCCATTCTGGGTAGGGATGGGACAATATGCTAATCTCACGATATGATTCAATACACTATGTGCAGTTCACGATTCGTTAAATGACGTATAACTGAAGTATAACTGTTCAGAATTGTGTTTGGCAATGACACTGGCTTGCTAGAATGTAAACAACAATTTAAAAATGTAATTACAAAGTGCAAATAATCTAATTTTGATGAGAGAGCTTGTGAAATTGTGATGGGTAACCATCTCATTTGTGATTACTACAGCAGAATAAAATGTAGCTAATACCTTGATTCATTTATTCTGCCACATTTTTGTATTGAATTTCGATACATTGTCCCATCCCTAATTCTGGGGCCCCATAGTTGCCACCTCTCACTCACTTAAAAGTCAAAAATTTGATCCTCTAACACTTATACACACAAGTAGACCAATGTAAAATGATTCCACTCTGTGTCAAGCGTCCTATTTTACACAGAACTACAGTAGTTTTGGTTGTTTATAGCCATCAGTACAGTTCATATTGAAGTTGGACAAAATGCCCAGGGCCACTATTGTTTTGTTTGTTTTGTTTGTATTGTTGTGCAAGCTAAAAATACTTGATGGAATATAGAGACGTTAAAGACAAAAGACAGGCAAAAGATAAAGGTAACTATTTATGAAATATGTGTGAAAACATCATTAAACAATGCCAACAAAGTCCATCAAATGCCACACACTAGAACAACTTCAAGACTGATAAATTGAGAGATGTGCAAAAGTGACAGAGTGTGAATATTGATGGGATACGATATACGTTCAGGCCAGACCACCTAGTGTTTGGTGTGTGTGTGTGTGTGTGTATGTGTGTGTGTGTGTGTGAGGGAGATTGGGTGTCAATTGGATGGCTATATTTAGTCCCCCCAGCTGTGACGAGGTTTGATTCCTTTGTGTTTCTTTTTAAACAAACTCTTCTAAAAGAATTATCTACTGTCACTACAATTCTCTATGGACATTGAAGACCGTATAAAACGTTTCACCCCCACAGAGGCACACATACACACACACACACACACACAGAGAAAACACATGCATGCAAAAGATACACACAGAGACAGTTGCATACACACATACTGTAAAATGGCAGTGACCTCAACTATACATAGTAGTACAATAGTATACTCCCTCCTAGGCAGTATTTTTTTATTTTAATCTTGACATGAACCTATGTATTATTTTGATTACCAAAGTATGTCAAAGTATACTTTACAGTATGTTACTAGTGTTTTCATGTCTCCTAATTTGATATAAGCCAATAAGGCCTAGATCTATATTTTGAATTGTACAGACAATCCACCGACTAGTCAAAAAAATTGCCGTTTGCACATCCCTACTTTCTATAGCACTCAGTAGTATTCCACTACCTCAGGAGTAAATCCATCTCCTGAGCAGTATACCCTGCACTCAGTGATATACCCACCTAAAAAGCAGAAGAAGTAGTTGTATTATCTTATTGTTCCCACTGCAGAATATTCCTGAAAGTGTCACAGAAAAGATATGATACACCCAACAAAGAACAATGACACTGCTCACATATAAACAACAGAACTTCTGTTCATATACAGAACAGAATGCATCTGTAACACATAGTAACATAAAGTAAAAGAAAGAGATCAGTGCTTGTGTTAATGCTTAGCCTCATTGCAATGGAAAATAAACAACCACTTGAAAATCTGTGTAGCTGTTCTGGGAAGTGTAAAGCATTTGCATAAACAACTCTTGTGTTTACAAGAGCGTATTCAGCGTATTGTGAAGTGGGCATGGGCAATATTGCCCATGAGGGTTTAAACTTAAGACACGACTCTCTTATTGTACAGTATATCCAGCTCTCCGGTACTATGCCCATTTTGTCAACAACCACTGCACTGTTGCGATAAAGTTAAATCAATCTTTTCTGTTTTGTGTTGTTTGTTATGACACCTTCTCTCAGCGCAGACCCTGCTTGGCCAGACCTCTAACACTTCACAAATAGAATTTTACTGAAAGAGCTGAGAAAGAGAGAAAAGAGACAAAGAAAGAGAGAGAGAGGGAGAGAGAGAGAGAGAGAGAGAGAGAGAAAGAAGTGGTGGAGAAAGGGAGAGAGAGAGAAATAGAGAGAAAGAAATGGTAGAGAAGAGGACATGTGGGGGAGAGAGAAGAGAGAGAGAGAGAGAGAGAACACATACATTCACATAATTTTCAAAAATCTCTGAAAGAATAGAGAACCTTCAAAATCTCAGTATCAACGAAAAAATGTGTATCCTGCTTGGAGAAAATGTTGAAACAGTAGAACTCTGTGCTCAGTATGTGATGTCATGCCATAATCAACTCTGTAAACTCTTCTTTAACTTTGCTTTTTTGTAATCATCACTGTTATTGTTGTTACTGTCCAGAAATATTCTATGTGATGAATCTATATATTTAATATGCAGTTTATTTCATTTTATTTTACTTTATTTCTATCTCATTTATGTTTGAATCTATGCTTTGGCAACATGTGCAAATTTATGTAGCTATTGCCAATAAAGATCACTGAACTGAATTGAATTGAGAGAGAGACAGAGAGAGAGAGAGAGAGAGAGAGCAATGAGGACAAAATGAGAAAAAACACAAATAGCTCATGTTGTGCTTACATTTCTGTCTCTCCATTTATCAACCCCTGGCATTCTCCCACACTGATTAACTTTGTTCTCTAATGCTACTTTAGTTCTTCTGTCAAAGCATTTCCCTTTTAAGATTTAGGCAAAAAAAACAAACACAAGGTGATTTTTGTGTTGTTTTTCATTGCTGTTCACCCCGAGCTGGTGACCTTGGCTTTGAGAATTATGCAGTTGAAATTCTAAACAAGACAGGCTAATAGATGGAGGGAAAGGAAACTTATGTTGGGACATGACAGAGGTGCTGAATTTGGCTTTTAGAGACAAAACACATTGACATGTTGAATATGCAGCCAGTGCATGGTTGATATTTTATAATTGCGCAGCTCAAAACAGGGGTGTTCCACATGGGTACACATACACACACACCTTCTCACACCCACCAAACACAAACACAGGGCAAGATCTAAAAAGGTTCCTCTTATTTAAAAATCATTCTCTGCCATCAATATTAATCCCGCTGCTCTGAACCGAGACACGCGTTTGCACACACACATGCATAAACAGAGCAGAAATAACTGAATCTTGAGGAGGAATGGGATCCTGTATAAAGACTGAGTGGAGAATTACCCAGTTGGAAGACTGCCAGGGAGAGACACTGAGAGAGGGAGAGAGAGAGAGAGAGAGGGAAGAGGGAATAGAGAGGAGAAATTGGAAATGAAGGAGAAAGAGAGGGGGGAAAGAGAGAGGTGAAAATAGGGGGAGATATGAGAGAAAGAACTAATATCCCAAAGAAACATATGGTTCCTTGGGATATTAAAAGGTTCTTAATTCTTAGTTATTGGATGGTGGGTGATGGCATAAATGTGGAAAATAATCAAAGCCCTCCATAGTATAGTGCAATTGCAAATGAGGCTATACAAGGGCAGATAAACAAAAACACAATTCAGCACCCTTTATTTTTCTGTGTGTAGGAGATTCAGAGAGAAGAGAAGAGAAGAGAAGAGAAGAGAAGAGAAGAGAAGAGAAGAGAAGAGAAGAGAAGAGAAGAGAAGAGAAAAGAAAAGAAAAGAAGAGAAGAGAAGAGAAAAGAAAAGAAAAGAAAAGAAAAGAGAAGGAATAAAGAGAGGTATTGAAGTGGACGTGAATCACTATGTAGAACAGGTGGATGAGGAGTGTTGGGTAATTCCTGTCACATGGGTTATTTCATAACGTGAGTCCTGGCCCCATTCCCAGCTCTATAATCTAAATCCAAATCATACATGAACATGTCATGTTAAGTGAATCAAAGCTCCACACAGTTTCCCCTTTGCAATCAATGATGTCAAATCGCTATTTTAACCAATTTATCTTCACAATCCCCACTGACCTAAACTCTCCAAATCATTCATTATTTCCTTCTCTACAAGCTGGTTAGCAGAAGACTTATGTCTTGATCCTGTGTAGCTCAATTAGTACAGCCTGGCACTAACACTGCTTAGGGGTAGGGTTTCAATTGTCATGAACTCAGGGTACTGTAATGTGTTTTGGACAAAAGTGTGTATCTTGTGTCATATGTCAGGGTTTCATTCCAAAATGTTCACTCCAAAAAGATCTACTGAACTGACAATAACTGAAGATCTAACACAGATAGTGAAGAGCTTTGAGTGTTCAAATGAATGTCTTGGCTTCCCCACACAGCAAATAAGACAAGTTGGATATTTACGCAGGTATATTAACTCTCTGCTTCATCTATTCTCTCATCATTCCAACCTCCTGAGGTATTTAAATTGTTGCAGTCATATTTGCAGATACCTGCATTTTTTCTTACCGTCACATCCCACCACCACCACTCTGCTCTGTAGTTGATGATTTAGTAAAAGCACAGGAGGTGTCACGCAAGCTCATGAAGACCCCAACTTGACATGGCATACAAGCCACTACCCATCATACTTCAAACTAGTTCACTGCTTCATTCAATTGAGCAGGTAATCCTCAAATCAATAACTGATAATGAGAAGCTGTTTCTCCCAGTTTTGATACTTTCCGATGTCTTTGCAAAAGAGGGACGGGCAGTCTACTGTGCAACTTCATGTTTTAAAATAGGTTAACAATACATTAATATACTATTGATACATAAAACAGTTTTGAATCCCAACTTCCATCCCCGTCTTTCCCTGGTTGGTGCATTATCTGAATTCATATGACATTTGAATGCTACACTGTGCAGAAGCAAGCTAGGAGCCATTCCCAAAGAAAAACTTCAATCTCTGTGCAGTATGGCGTTAAAATGTAAAATAGATTTATTCTTATCTATTCTATTCTGATCTCTTCTCTTCCCAACAAACCCCAATATGTATGCAGTCCAACATTCCTCCCAGAAAAAATAAACTTATTCTACTCTATTGC
The DNA here is from genome assembly GCF_046629955.1 of Centroberyx affinis. Taxonomy (NCBI): domain Eukaryota; kingdom Metazoa; phylum Chordata; class Actinopteri; order Beryciformes; family Berycidae; genus Centroberyx; species Centroberyx affinis. Next base: position 49,727 of record NW_027281992.1, read on the forward strand.
CCACAGACATCATTCCCTCTAAGGGCCAATTGAACAGTTTGTTGGAAGACATTGACAATTCAACACATGAACCATCTCTGACTCTCTGGTTTTACTGACTGCACTGCAGCAGTGGTCTCACTGCACACACACACACACAAAATGCAATATGTACACAAATACACACACATACTGAAAGAGAAAGGGAGTGAAAACACAACACCAAAAAAATAGCAGGACATTCAGGCTGAACTAACTACACTAACCTGTCCAGACATAATAAGAATTAAAAAAAAGTGAGTGTGTGTGTGTGTGTGTGTGTAAGGAGGTGAGGGGGGTTGGGGTGGGGTGGGTGGGGGCTAAAGGGCAACCATCACCATGGGGACTGTAACCAGGATAGCAGGATGGAGAGGGAGACTGTCGGCGTTTCTAAATATCTATAAATGCCAGCTAACAACAGCAACAAAGGCCATTCTAGTAGCTACGACTGCTAATGGGCATATCACAAAGTTAGCATTGAGAGTACAGTCACTCCTGACTGCCCATTAGGCTGGTTCCCCCTCAAAAGGCCCCGCCAGAAATTTCGATAATGAGTTTGTGCTCACCAACATCCTAAAATTCAAGTATTCCCTTTTTGAGTTGGCACAAGTAAACAACATCGGCATCACCATTTGTTTAAAATAACCCGATCAGGAGAAACCCAAATAAGATTTCCGGGATATGCTGATATTAGCCAAGATAATGATGCATATACTTTATCCCATTTGCTGTTTGTTTTCTGCCTGCATTCAGTGCCCATGGCAATATTCAGAAAATTATGTTTATTTATGTATGCAGGGATATTAGTGAAATTAGGGATAGAGGTGCAGCTTATCCCGGATAAGACCTTAACAGGGAGCTTTTATCCAGAATACTGTATGCATGTGAACACACTCAAGTTTATCCTGGAAATAACCATTCACACAGTATCTGAAACATGCAAAGCAGCTGGATTAGGAATTATTTGGCTAAAAATTCCAGCAGAATATTCCAATTTCCAAGCGCTCATTTCCTCAATGAAGTTATCAAAATTCCATGGCAGCTTTCTTAAATATGCTGACGGAGAAAACAGTGGCACTCTACTCAGAACAGTGGACTCGCTCTCCATCTTCCATTACGGGCTGAAAACTCATTTCATGTCCTCCTCTTCCCACTGAATCACATGCCCGCTCCTATATATTCCTCATCTGCTTGCTCTAATATATCTTTTTCTACCGCTTCTCATTCCTGGGTCACAGGAATGTTATCAGAGCACTATGACCTTGTGTTTTTAGTCTTATACCAACAACACTAACCTGAACCATGAGATACAGTTAAGACATTTTTACTGTTCAGGTTGAAGTGTAATCACACATGTATCACAGTGCAAGCGCATCCCTCATTACTGTGAAGTACTCTTGCATCAGGTAACAAAAAGTACTGCCTATTGTCCTCAAATAATGTTTTGCTTTCCCCAATGTAACATTACTATTGGTTGCTTCTAATATAAGAATTGAAGCATATTCTATTGTTGCATGCATTGTAAGTAATTCTGGATGAGAGCCATGGCAACATGCCTAGTTTTGACCCAACCCCTAGTATGGGTTATGTCCTTTCTATCCCTTCTAACTGTAAGGTGAACACCATGTCCTCGTGATTGCATTTGGTTGAATCCTAGCTATGCAAACACATCTTTCTCGACCCACTTTCCAGCTTATTTTAACAATCTGTCTTCATAAAATCTAAAAGTGAAAAATAAGAAGGGACTACTCAATCTCCCTGACAAAAAGAAAAAAGAAGTAGTAGTTTGTATCAGTCTCCAACTGTCTGTCTCTGTCACTCTTCCTCTCTCTTTTCCCAGTATAGCTTTTCTTCCTTCCTGCTCTGGAGAATTGGTTGGTGACTAGTATAATCTGCTGGTAAAACTACTGTATTCTGAAGCAACCGACTTCATCGGCTGAACCTAACCAGCTCCATTCGGAGTGCAACGCAAAAGTAACCAGGATTTTCTCGCTGATATAAACAGCTAATCTGCTGCAACATTCTGTCTAGTTTTCTGTCCATTTTGAGAAATGATAGTTCCAGACTGATACAATATAACTTTTAAATTAATTTCTGAATTTTAATATTAATCTATTAATGACTTATTAATTTCTAATTGCCCTCAGTTCTCCTCAGATCTTATTCTTAATTTTCCTGTTTCATTTTCTCATTTCTCCCACTCCGTACCTCCTCTCTCATCTCCCCCTCCTCCATCTCTCTTTTTCTCTGTCCTCTTCCACCCTCCTGCCATATCCCTCTTCTCTTTCCCATTCCCCCACTCCCTCGCCGCTCCACCTCCTCCTCTCCAACCCCTGGGGTTTCTGTGACACTTATCAAGATGAAAAAGCTTAAAAACATTTTAATTTGCAAATCCCTGGGGTATCATGCAGCCTGTCATCTCACAGGATGTTACATATACATGAATACATCAGCAGCCTTTGAAACGCCTCTACGTTGCATCTTATCACTGAGCTAGCTAACTTTCCTTTGACATGGTTACCGTCCTACTACTATCTTTCACTTTACTGTTCCACTTTACATGCACGTATGCACACACACACACTTCCATCTAATTATCCATTTCTCTTTGTCTCCAATTCTGTCTCTCCCTCCTTTTCTCCCACTATTGTCAACTTAGCCAGTATTCATATCAATAGTGATATGAAATCCGCCAAATCAGGCTCTTAGACCATCATTATCATCATCATCATCATCATCATCATCAACATCATTGTCATCATCTCCATCATCATCATCATCACAACGAAATAGTAAATAGGCGTTATTTTGTTTCAGTAATACATTTCATTGATGAATTTGAGAAATCTTCACTTTGCCTCCCTTCCATTTGAATCAAGGTCACTTAAAAGCGCTCCTCTACGACAACTTTAAGCAGGGTCAAAGGGCAAAGACTAACCTTTTGAACCAATGATTTTTTTTAAGCTAAAAGAAATTTAAAAACAAAGAAGACAAATCTCTGTGGAGGTTGTGTTGTTAAACGGATTGCACAAAAAGTAACATCATCTGAAAGAATAAATAAATAATTTGGCAGATATCTAAACTGAAATCCTGAGTTTGATTTCCCAATTTAGCGCCCTCTGAGGCCTCAACCTGTTTACCCATCGGTCAGTAAACAGAGGAAGGAGAGAGAAAGGACAGAGCTCCATTTATTATAATTAAATACAAATAGGTTTAATAAACTCTGGATTATCACCAGAACCAGATATGATAAACACATTGGAACAAAATGAAAGGTGGTTGGTGGTTACACTACATTTTCCCCTGCATCAGGCTCTCTCCCTTTCACACTCCCTCAAACCTCTCCTAAATTTAAATTCACATTCAAAGATAATATAATAACAATCATCAATCAAACAATCAGACGAATATACACAATGGAGCCTACACTGGCTGTGTGCGAAGGGACCAATTTTCAGAAACAAGAAAGCCAATTTGGCTGTTGAATTGTATGAGTGTGAGAGGCCATAGAGCCAGGGCTTAGCCAGGAAAGAGAAGAAAAACCCTGGCAGGAGGCTGAGTGAAGGGTTGGGCCAACTGGGGCTGAGGCTGGGGGATCAGGAATACAACTGGGAGCTTGAGGTGCAGCAGGCAGGCACTTTCAACATCGCAAGTTTGAATCCAGCTGTCTAACTTTGTCACGTCATCCAATCTCTCCCTCCAGCCTTTCCCATGTGTCTCCCACAAAATCTAACTAATGAAGCAGAAATGCTTCACAGATATATTCATAATATTCACAAACCTGGGAGTTAAGAGGCGTGAATGTGCACTGAAGTTGACTGAAAGGTTATAATCAAAGCATAAGTTGTATGTTGTTCATATGGATGGCCTCAATGAGAAAAAAAAAACCCTAGAGCTTAATTTACACCAAGTCATTTGCACAAAATGCTCACAATGGGTTTTTTTTGTGGGGGATTGTGGGTATCCGTGGATCGCAGAAGTGGTCCGCAGAGACAATATGCCCTTTTCACATTCCATTGGTTACATATAATTGCAGAAATTCCTGCACATTCCACAGTAATAATGATGCGGGCCATGCAAAGAATATAAAGCCAAATCCTGGCAATGGTCATCTCCCTCTCCCTTTCGTTGTCTCACCCATTGATTCTATTTGGCCCTTCTCCTGTATCTACTCTTTTCCTCGCTATAGTTTCAGTGTCCCTTTGCCCCATCCACATCCTACCACTCCACCCACTTGTTTCTCCCTGATGAATTTAAAATTTGGATTTCAACTTGCTTTATTGGCATGTAATGTACATTTGTGTTGCCAATGTATATAAAGGGGAAATAATAGATAAAGAAGAAGGAAAGAGAATGGTAATAAAAAAACATAATGGTAATAACAATCTCTCCTTAGCTATCTGCTATCTGTTGATCTCCCAATCCCCAAGTTGGGACAGAAAGAAGGCTGTTGGGACAGAATGAAACAGTTAAAGGTGCTATGTGTCACATTTTGACATCAATAACTTATTACCAAATTCATTTTGTGACAAACAAATTAAACAACTGCTGACAAAATTGGCACTTTCTACTGGCCTATACACTGCATTTTTCATAATGTGCCAGAATTATGAAATTGCTTTCCTAAACAAAGGGACATTACTCACAAAATAGAAATATGGGCGCTGTTCTACCTGCACAAACGGGCCTAAAGCTTTCAGAGTTTCTCATAATGGCAGATGGTGGAACAAGCGAAAGGTCGGCGGAAAAAAGTCACTTCCAACATGTTTGTCTTTTTCAGTAAAGAGAAAGAGAAAACAAATGCATTAGGAACAACGCAAGGGGAGACAGAGCAGCAAGTAGCAACATCCTGTTTGTGAGAGGAGGTACTGTTATGTGACATGTGGGCTTAATTTTGAGAAACACAAGCATTAACAATACTACTGGGATGAGATATGGGCTACCAATCATATCAACCATGGTCTCATTTGTTCACTGCAATTATACCCAGGTGTCACAATTTGACAGTGATATATGATGTTTAAAATGCTACATGCACCGCCTTTAAGGAAGGACAATACAGGGCAATACAAGGATAAAGGGGAAAAAGATTAGATTGTAAACTTGTAGAAGGAGTATTCACTTCAGCTAGTTTGTATCCATTGTTGAATTTAATTAAATGCTTGGTAGGGCAAAAGAACATGATCACAGTAAAATGGCTGTAAGAGGGCGCTTCAGCAATACATTCCATTGGGTGAAAGTTTGAATTCCCAAGTTGTTCACTTTACAGGTTTTCCCACAGAGGCAATATTATCAGATATTATACCTATGAATGTTGTGGGATGGAGCTGTTTGCCACACTGACTGGAAAACAGCCCATACCTCGGTCCCTTTCCAGTTTGGCATTCAAAACATTTCTCTCTGGTAACATCTGCTAACAAGTAATGAAGATATCCCACTGATCCATCCCTCCCTTACTTTCTGCCCTGTAGCTGTTTTCACTCCATGAGCTATGCCAGAGGAGCATGTTTTCAATCTGTACCACTGCCTGTGTGAAATTATGCATAGTGATGGATTCATATGTTAAGGAATATGACAGCTCAGCTTATCTGCACACTATGTCCGATATCAGCAAAGTCCCCATCTCTCTCTTTCTCCATCTCTCTTCCTCCCTCTCTCTCTTTCCCCCCCTGTCCTTTTTCTAGCTGTGGTTTCATTTTTTCCCTTTTAACTGCTGGCTGAGTTTCATTGCTTTATTTATTAATGTAACCATGAAATCTTTCTGTGCGACTAGCCATGTGGGTATTACGAAGTACGAAAAGTTTTCAATTTAGAAAGAAATTGAAATGAGAGAAGTTTTCAAAGATAATGAAAGCTAAAACTCTCATTGTTTCTCTTTATTTGAAGAACAGAGCTCATAAATGTCTTATGAGCATCTGCCTTATCTCACCAAGACCTGAATAAGAATTGGGATGAGTTGGTAAATTATATCTGATAACTTTATATGAAAAAAGGAGTGGATATTATCAAGGACCTCACAATACTGTTCGATTACAACACTATGGGGTCACACCATGATATAATTTGCTGCAGTGCTGCTGTAGTATCTGTATATACAGTATACTGTGTAAATTGATACAAATTATAGTGTGTGATGCAAACTATAGACACTATGCCAAGGGTGTCTCAGTCCCCAGATCTCAACCCAAAGACAGTGTTTCATGCCACCATCTACAAACATAAACATGACATACATTGGAGATAGCATTCCTCCAATAGTGTTCCAGACAGCAAAATCTATGCAAAGGCACACATAAACTTTTCTGATAGCTTATGGTGGCCCAATGTCCTATTAAGACATTCTAGATATCTTTTATTAGAGCTTTAAATCTGGATATGAATATGCACATAAATGGATAGAATTCCAACAGGGAACCTACTGTACTATTCTAAAACATTTTGGATAAGGTTGGGAGGAATGTTTGAACATTCCTCCTCTCAGCCTCAAAACTCTTCATACAGCACATTCTTGCTGGAAGGCTAGCTAACAGTCTGGCTGTCAACTTGCCTGCTTGTCAGTATTAGCCGAGTTGTCAAAAATATGTCAATTCACAGTTTTGCTTCATCATGAAACAGTGGGCGATTATATGCTAAGATACCTCTCACTAAAGTTGACGAATACTCAGTGTTCATTTGCCAATGGCTATGATGACGAAGCAGGTAGTTCCACATTCATTCACCCATCTGACTGTCACAACAGAGCATACTGTTGAATCCTACAGGTCTATTGTTACACACTTTTTTAATCACTGTTGACTTTCTGGATGTATCATTTTTGTACTACATTGTGCACTGTGGTTCAAACAATGTCAATGTGACACTTCATTGATCCCGTGACGAAATTCTCTTGTTGCTTGCCTCCCTCCACAAAGAGGTCAAAACACTGGGGTTGGTTATACAGCAGCGTCCTGGAGCTGGTTAGGATTAAGCGTCTTGTTCAAGGACTCTTCTGCAGGAGAGCTGCTTTCCAACACAGCGGCTTGAACCCAGGTCGCCCATTTGAAGGACAGTCTCCCTACTCAGTACGCCATCCTGCTGCCCACCCATGTCAGTATACCTTTAAAGGAGCAAATGTGTACACTCTGCATGTTGGAGTTCTCCATTTTCAGCCTAAACTTCACAGTGCACACTATCGCTGTGTCTGTCATTCATTCATTTCTATCTGTGTGAGAATTTACAACAAAGACCCGTTTCATCACAAAGTCTGGTGGGAAAAGAGAGAAGGAGAGAGACAGACAGACAGAGTACAACAGAGAGAAGTGAGAAACGCAGAGAGCAAGAGGGAACCTGGCTGACAGGTGATTACATTCCCAGCTGTGGCCTTTGATGACCTCAGACTGAGCCTATCAAAGAGGATATCAGACATAAAGACATGGAAAAGTAGACAAGTAGAGGTCTGAAAGACTGGCCTCTTTTTTGTTCTCTTTTCCCTTTTTCTCTTCCCTCTTCTGTCTACCTCTGTTTCCTTCTCATTCTATCTCCATCTCTCCCCCTCCTCTTTTTCTTTCTCATTTATGTTTGCGTTTCGTATTGCAGTCTAAATTATGGAAAATACTGCTACAACTTGACATAACCCCTTTTGTCTGAAATAATGGGATGTTAAAACTCAAAACCCTCCGTTTAAATTTCTATTTGGTTAGTGTCATGCTATGTCAGTGAGAGATACTGAGAAAGAGCAGACCCAATAGAAGGAGTTTGAAGGTGGTAATGGTAATGTAATGAGAAACCATTCAGGGAGCTCTGAGTGTGTGTGTGTGTGTGTGTGTGTATGTGTGTGTGTGTGTGTGTGTGTGTGTGTGTGTGGGTATGTGCAATGAATGTGCATGTGTGTGCAGAAGGGAGAAGCAAAGAAAGTCGTAAAAAGAAACAGTGAGAGACAAAGGGAGCGAGAAAGAGTAACACTGGGAGAATGCAATATTCAAATCCAAGAGGTTAGAGAGGTTAACATCTGGAGACATGGGAGTTGCCTGGGCTTTGATAGAGCAGTGACGGGATAAACAATGTGAGCAGGGAGAATCTATTTAAGACTAGATGACTATTCTCAGAATAACAATGAGTCACTGGGTGTATTAGGGCCTGTATGGTTAATGCAGGAATTATAGTATGAAGAATGAGTGAAGGTTAATGCGTCAATCTCAGTACAACACAGTTCCTTTTTCACAGCATAGCAACAAACACTGGATGTACACACTACTGCACTACTGTGGGTGGCTAGCCTTGTCACGACACACTTATTGATTGCTTGTAATGTCCATGATCTATGGATTGAAGTGTGTTCCTCGGTTTCTGATCAATCAGTTTGGTCTGGTTCCGATCAGTAGGGATCGACTTCAACCACCTCCAAGGAACCTCTGAACTGTACGTGGCATTTTAACTTCGGAGCGAGTGAGGGCAAAACGTTCCCCAAAATTCTTTGCACCTGAGATCTACAGAAGCTTGCCGCCATGACAGCCAGCAGTCTGTCCCATGTTTTCACTCTGCAATAGCTATTAATGGTTCTATATGCTTTTGTGTTTTAATAAGTTGACATGTTTAAAGTTAAGTGTGTGTAAATTTGTTTTGACATACTGTTAAATGCATTTAACGGCTAATTTGATTTGATTTTTTTTTGTTTGTTGCATTTGATGTCAATGTTAACAACAAAGCCTCCCCACTAACAATAATCATATTTAAAGAAACACAGATACTATGATTATGGTGATATATTTAGTATATTAAATGATCACATCAACAGCGTGGAATTTAATCAAGACACAAGTGTAACTTTTGCTAGGCAGCTCATTTTACTGCTACTGTTGATGTGATCAGTGCAAAGGTGTTGTCTCTTAGTGTACAGTCGAGTGCAAAGGGCATCAGGTTACAGAACAGGTGCTTTTGAATTACAGAGCTGATATATCAAAATATGAAGAGAAAAAAAAGGCTGTGGAAGCAACATTTTCATTGGGCTGAAAATGATGAATCAATCCCGTAGTGTTTGTACCATTTTCCATCAGTTGTCGAGTGTAAGGCAGATTGAGCTGGCTCTTGTCACGGGCATCACACTCGATGCCAACGACAAGAGCCAGCAGCACCTAGCTTGTATGTTGGCAGGTAGCAGGTAGCTGACAACACCTCATCAGGTCCCATTAATGTATTGCCAAGACAGATGAAGGAAGAGACTTACCAGCCACATGAATTTCCCCTCTGGTTTATATTTATTATTTTGTTTTTTTTTGTTTTTTATTTGACTGCTGGTTACACTTACAGGGAAGCTCCAAGTTCGCTATGATGGCTCATCCATTCTGCATTAAGTGCAATTTTGGAATTTTACAGTTGTGAAAATCATACATTTCAAATGTATCAATAATTTGTGTTTTGTTTTGTTTTGTTTTTTTGGGGGGTTTTTCGTACATCTAAGTAATAAATTACTTAGATGTACGAAAAAGTGGGTATTTTCATTTTTACCTGCTAGGCAAATTTTCGAGGGGCAATTAGAACTTGGCCCGACGAGGAAAAAAAAATCTTAAAGTTGAACTCTGAAATGATATTCACCAAAGTATCTACAGCATCTGCCAAAACATTCACAGTATAGCAGGGTGTAGTGCAGGATCTTGCAACAGTTGTCATTATATGAAATAAATGAGAGGCACACAAACAGAGAGACATCGCTTATCGCTGTTGCACTAAGGATTTCCACCCAAGGCAGCTGGCAAAGGCAGGAACACAGCTACACTGATATGAGATAATGGTGCTAAAAGAGTTTTGTACTCTACCGTTCCTGTTGCACTCTGCCAAGGGCATTCCCCTCAGACTACAGTCACTATCCATTGCATAACAACCCAAAAAAGGTAGGCACATGGACCAAAAATACCCAACCATATGTCTTAAGGCCACAGCAGACACACGCTGTGGCTCAGTGCTATAAAGCACAAACCAATGTCCTCACGATTTGTTAGTCCAGAACATGATCTTTCCCAAAGTCATTCTCCCACTACATACTGACTAATAAAGCAAAAAAACATTCTGTAATACAGCTAGTAAAACAGATCTTAAAAAAAGCACCCAGAGCCCCAGCACTTAATGACAGAATCACTATAAATAATACCATTTGGCCCAGGGGGTTGATGGGTCCTGCTCTATAATTTCACAGATGTTTCACCCCAGGAAGCCTTACTGTAGGTTCTGTCGCTCTTAGCAACACAACGGCTTACTTCTCACCTCTGCTGCAGTCACACTCACACATACCACACCTGCATTTATGTGCTCTAGGACTGCAACTAATGACTATATTGTTATGGAGTCATCTGTTACTTTCTCAAATGATTCATTATTCTAAAATATACAATATTTAATATTTGCAATTTTAAAAAAGCAATTGGACATATCAGTTTATTTGCATTTTTCATGCCCAGAGCTTGTTACATTTGGATTACAGACTTGCCCAATTATTGTAGCACCTGTGGCTTGAGAGACAATTTTTAAGGTGAACTGAGAAACTCAAGGCAGCCGCTCAGAATTTACACTCTGAAGGAACCACTATCATCGAATACAGCTTTTTTGACAATGTGTCTAAGAACAGCAATTTGGCCATTAATCAAACTGCAATAGCTGGTGATACCTGGCTATATAACAATATTATATAATACCTATTATATAATGTAATTACCTTGTTATATAATTATAGTAACACAAAAACACAATAACAAGCTAGCGAGCTAACCTAGCTTGAATAACTCCTGCCATTCTGATTTATTATCATGTGCCCAAGGATTTGTTTTTCTTTCCAGGGGTTCGTGCATGGCAGTTTCTGCTGTCATTTCAGCTTTGCACAGAGAATAAAACACCATATTATTTGGATTTTGTTATTGCCATAATTTTTTTGCCGCAGCCAAATAAATAAAACTAAAATAAAACCAAAATAAATCAACAAATACATAGTTGACCTCATCAATAACATCGACTGCATACATCTTTGGGCAAGAGGGCCCAGACTATAGGGAGGTATCTGTCTTTAACCTTGTTCCTTTTATATTTCTACCTACTGTATGTCCTGGTATACTTAAGTGCTCAGAAAAAATAAAAAATCTGGCACATTGGCAGCACAAAGTGTGATGTGAGAAGGCATTACCGTGATTAACTGTTAATTCCTGTCAAAATAACTATGTGTCAAGTTCAAATCACTGCATCAACTCCTACCAGACAACTTGGAAGTAATAGGGATATGGGCAAATCAAATAAATCTCATGAGATTAGCTGAGCTTTTAAACATTATTTCAAACACAATTATTGCCTCACAGACAAGAGCAGCCTACATAATTAGATGCTGGTTAGCCACTTCCCATTGGAATGCATAATGTTGGCTTGCACTCCATGTTTAGTGTAACCTCTTGCTCCTACTCTTCCTCTCTGGTAAGGCTACATTTCGGCAGCACAGTAATTTTTCCCCTTGGGAAACTAAGGCCCATTATTTCCCCATCCAACATATATACACAAACACGCATACATCCTTGCACACACACGTAGACATACACTCACACACACGGTACACATGCACATCCACACCCATAAATATGCAGGCAGAATTTTATAACACTCACATTCATGGTATGTTAACACACACACACACACACACACTCACATATGCTGTACACAGCACAGTGCACTGATATAACTTTATAGTACTCACATATACAGTATGAGAGCACGCGCGGACGCCTGATTTGGTTTGACTGCACAGTAATACACTGGGGTTAGATGGCTGTCCAGTGTGCATAACCCACGGCAACTACATGGAGATGGAAAAATAAGACTGTCCGTTCTCATTTTCTGCTTTTCTGTTGAGCAGCATGGCCAGACAGGATGGCCTGCGATAGGCGTGTGTGTGTGTCTTTGTGTGTGCCTGCATGAGTGTGTGCGCATGTTTGCATGTGTTTCCAGGCATAAAATTTTGACTGCCCAGATCTCGCACTTCTAGTGTATACTGTAACTCTATCTATACATATAGACACACGCACACAAATACTAACATTTGCAGTACTGCTATTATTCTCCTATATAACAATTCCTATATACCAATTCAACCCATTCAAACTAAATCAAACTCAGTTTTATCAACATCATGGCCCTGAATCACAAAAGTTCACTGACATTACCAGAACGTCCTACAAGATTTTTCAAGTTTTGCCATAATGCTGTAGTCTTGCTGTAATGTTCAATTCTTATGCATTACCTTGACTTTACAGTAAACCAACAATGCTTTATTGACATTACATAGTACTCCATCTGAAGCCTTCTTACACACACATACAGAACTGCAGTTACACACAACACAAATACAAAACACACACAAAGCAAACATGTTTATACTTGACCCTCAGCACACAGGAACATGCTACATTGTGTGCGTTTTGTATTTGTGTTGTGTGTAACTGTAGTTCAAAACAAAATACACACAAATACAAAACACACACAATGCAAACATGTTCATACTTGACCCTCAGGAATATGCACATGTGTTCGCACATGCACAAATCTCACAGTTCTACTTTGTAGTCCTTCCCTACAAAGTCAGTTACACGATGTTGACTTTGGACTCATGGTGCCATGTAACCATAATACAGATTAATCCACTTTCTTTCTCTCTCGCTCTCTCCCTCTCTCTCTCCTCTAAACCTTTCCTGAATTACAGCAGTGTCCTATTGTGCATGTCCTGTGCTAAGCTGTGCTAACTCCCCTGAGTGTGTGTGTGTGTGTGCGCGCGCGCATGTGTGTGGGTGTGAGAGAGTGTGCAAGTTTGTGTGTACTATAGTTTGTGAATAATGACACAAAGAGAAGATAGGAGAGGAACACAAATCAGAGTGACCTTTCCTTACAAGCATTTGCTGTGCGTACACAAAAAACACGTACCCACACACTCACACACACAGACACACACACACACATGCGCACACATATACACTCACACATACGCACAGGTCACCGGAAATGAGTGGAATTAATAGGACCAAAAACAACAATATCCAGGCGATTAGAGCTGGGACCTTCAGACTAAAGAGGATTTGCAGCTTAACTTTTTAAGATTTAGCTACAAGACTTATGCTCAGGACCACAGTGTAATTGAATAAGACATTTGCATAAGGATTACCAGTACCCAGTTCTAATTCTTTTTATTTAATACCACAAAGAGATATTTTCAGTCAAGTGAATAATGGATATAAATAACAAAGGTGCTTTAAAGTACTGTAAGCACACTCTCCCTCCCACTGTGCTTTGAAGGTTGGAGAGAGTACACAAGAGAGGAAGAGAGAGATTCAAATTACACTCATTGAAAAATTGCCTTTTGACTAGACTGATAATGCTCAACGCAACTAGATAAGAGGTGATTTTAATTGAAGCATATCGTGCAAAAGTGTATTCTTTGTATAGTGTAGAAGTTTTTTAGTGTCCCATCTCTACCTATACAAACGGAAACAAATTCCCTGAAGTACAAAGCTTTCCCTGAAGCTATAAACAGGGGCAAGGCTACACCGCACACAAAAATATCCCATAACCTCTTCTTTTATTGAAGCACAATCGGCACGAACAGCGATGATTTAAGGGGGCGGTAAAAAAGGATTAGTACAAATAATTAAACGCATCCTCAACTTGTTAAATATAGATTTAAGGGAAAATGTGAGGGAAAAGAACAACTGACCTTCCGCTTGTTAAATATGAAACAATGTCTAGTTACTATTGAACAAATGGAAGTAATACATAATGCAGTACTTTCAAACAGTACTTCAAAAGACCTCTTCTCTTTCCCATACCCATTAAGCAACTCTCTTTTTTTTGTTTGTTCGACTCCATCCTCTCTGCTGTGTCTGGATGCTGCATTAAATGGAGAAACTGAGTCAAGTGGCACACTGGCACAGTGACAAAGCAAATGATCAGTCTAGACAAATATTTCAACTGAGAGACATATAAACTAGTGTAAAAGACAAAATTAGCGAGAGAATGACTTGCATTAATGAAGACACCAATGACGGAATAATCAGGAGCAGGACAGAGTGTTTTCATGGGTGACATTCAAGTGGCTAAGAGCGAGTGATCTCACATTCACCGATTAAAAAAGAGCTGCAGCGATGGACATGCCTTGATAAGCTTGTAGCCACATGTGAAACCCAAGGAAGAGTAAATATTATCCTAGTAAACAATAAAGAAATAAACTGCAGAGTACATCTGATGTTGGCGATGATGATTGACAGTGGCTTTGACAGTTTTATTGAGATCTCTCATCAAAGGCTCTAAAAAAAAAGATGATGGTGATGACAGCAAAAAATCTGTTTATATTACTCACTATTATTCTTTCAGTGCTTTTACTGCAGCTACATTTCTCCATGGAGGTTAATTTAGTTCATTGATCAGTCAGCCAATCAATCAGTCAGTCAACCAAACAAACACACTCAGCAGACTTCCCTGCACTGCTACATTATACATCTGTATGTGAAAGACTGAAACACACAGGCTAGATGGACTGCCTACTCTCCTTTTCAAAAAGCTACATCTCTATAAACAGGTCAATACCTGTCTTTGCTATCAAATAACTCAGTAACAGTAAGTGAATAAGTGGTGAAAAGTGAAGCAGAGAGTGATGAAAGCGAAAACAAGTTAGAAAGTTAGACTGCCGGTAGAGAGAGAGAAATAAAACTCAGAGAAAGTAAATGAAAGTCAGAAAAAAGAGCAGGGGGGATCCATAGTGAATCCATACTGACACTCCAGCTGAAAGACAGCCACGCCAAATGAAGGTGCAATTTAAAGTAGCTTAATGGGCAGATTGAACCAGGGGAGAGAGGGATCCAATGGATGTATTACCCTGAAGTGACCCTAAGCCCACTCATAGTGTATATATCTTTTCCAAACTGTTGTCTAAAGCCGTGAGCAGAGAACAAAAATGCTCTCTATATTTTCCTCTGAGTTTAAGAGTACATGTCCACAGCTGTGCCTTTTTTGTAGCTGATAATGCTAGAAGCTAGGGGCATACACACACCTACACACTCCCTAAGTATTGCCCGTGACAGTAGTTTTGAGTTACAAGGGCTTAGGCATTAGTATTGGCTTTAGTGGACACTCGTGATGTTGCAGTCCGCCTTTTGTGTAGCACCTAGTACAAGAGGCTTGAGGGGAGGCAATAACTCTGGCTCTACTCACAGTGTACACTTTCTGCTGTCTGTAACAGTAGGCACAGCTAAGAAACTTTCAGTCTGAGGGCAAACGTCCACTACTATGCATTTCTGAAGCCAATAACACAAGTAGCTGGAGAGATTACCCCACTGCTCGGCATATTCCCTGAAAACAACAACAACAACAAAAGAACCCTGAAACGAGTCAACAAAGAGGGGCAGAAAATAAACCTGAAGAAGAAGAACAGAGAGAGATATGAGTTTCCCTTTGATTGTAGGTGAGCAGACGGTTAGAGAGCCTGGAGAGAAGTGTGAGTGTGCGTGTGTGTGGCGAGGGTTGCCAGAGGAGAGAGGTAGAGTCAGTGGAAAAGGAAAACAAGCGGGTGAGAGAAAGGAAGAAACAGAGAACCCAGAGGGCTGTCCACAGCCAGACAGGTTCTAATGATGCTGTCTCAATAACAGCTTCTATTGTGCAAGCAGCACTTGGGCTTGAGTGTACTCTCAAATAAGACGTTTCTTTAGGGGTTCTTGGTTTGTGATCATGAGGGAAATATTTGTGTGTGATGCAGAGCAGTTTTTTGATGGCATACAGAAAGATGGTTATATGTAGCAATGTAAAATGCTTAAAGGTGAGAATAAAATTGTGTTTCTTCATAATTATAGTATGACTGTTTCTCCTTCCATAAAATCAAGGTGCTGCCACACTGTCTCAATTTCATTAGTGTTATTTTCAGTATTGAGTTTTAATGTCACATGGTTTAAATATGGATTCAGAGGCCTTTGCACTCTGCCAAACCAAAACTAGTGGGGAACATTTGAGCATATTTCAAATGATTTTTAATCAATATTCTTGTTAATACTAGAAATGTAAAGGACAAGACATAGGCTCAGGAGGACAGCTGATGGAGTGTCAGTAGAACAACAGCAACAACACAGTAATCATGATGACTCCCACTGTTCCAGCACTGACTAACACACTGTCTAGTATACATGCTGCTTCATAAGGGTCAAGGTGTACCACACGCACAGCAACAGCCAAACAACACTGTGTTTTACAAGGAGCTGCCTACAGGAGCTTCCATCAACGCCTGTAATCTCGATTCTGTAATAGTCCAGCAATCCTGCAATCAGCACATAAAAATGCTGCCACAATCAATACGTTAGCCTCCCTGACACTGCAGCCACTCCCTATGGAGATCATTGCTGTAAATAACAATGAAGTTCTTATTCGACTTGCACTGTTAAATAAGGGCTAAAAATTTTGTGAGCTATTAAAAAAGTTGTGAATTATGCCACGCCACACTGGGGGTGGCTGACATACAAGCAGGTGTAAATTCATCAAGAGCTACACACACACACACACACACACACACACACACACACACACGGGTGCTCCAATCAGAACATGATAAATACATGTAAGTGGGAAAATATTGTATATCCTATAAATTCTATGCCACGGTCCAAGTTGCTTGTGTGTGCATTAAAGTATTTCAACTGTAAATTAGACCATAGGAGTTAGCCTAACATTTGAGACATTCTACTGTACACACGCATACAGGGATTTGCACGCAAATAAGCTTATAACTGTGTGAACTGTCTACAACCCCACAACCGTTACTGTTTACTCCATCGCATTCTTATCACATAGCGCTGTCTGCCTGACCAATGGGACTGCCTCTAACCCCTTACTGTTACTGTCTGTCCGACCTATTTATTATTAGCTGATGCTGTTTGCTCAGTCTTGCCCTGCATACAATGTCTGTACAAATCTTTTCACACTACATTACTGTGTGTAGTGTAAGGATCTAAGTCCATGTTGTACCAATGTACTGCTGGACTCACTCCTACCGCTGCAACCTAAGCTACTGCATGCCACACTGCATGGATGCACACAGAGATAGTATGATTTCTGTAAATATGTAGAGTGATAAGTATAGTCCACTTTCCAGTGTTTATACTTCAGTTTTGGTTTGGATTGCAGGATCAGTTCCAATAGATGTTGCAGTTTAAGAATGTCTCTTATTTAGATGTTTGAAACGTGACATATGGATAATAATGCTGTAATTGCAATGGGAATTGTTATTTTGGGGGTGCAGGCAAGGCAATAAGTCCAGATGATGGATTTTCAGATTTTCATTGTAATTAAATTTTTCTATCTGTGGGGGCAGTTTTACAGCTGCACCACAGCTAGATTAATGTAAAAGGAACCACTGATTGTCTTTTGTATGGTGTCCCCTTGCACTTAATGTTTAGTCCTATTGTCAGGTGTGCCAGTATGTACTTATATCACAATGTGAGCTGTCAATGTCTCTGCACCAAGACAAATTCATATGCATTTATTGTACTTGACAAATAAAGCAAAATGCATGTGAGCACCGATGTACATTTACACTCACACACATACTTGCACCCACGCTCTGAAACCTTTAGATGCAATTTCAATAGTGCAAGTAACCCCAACAAAAACTCAGGTGAAAGTGAAAACATTGACACATTCTGTTATACTTCAGTTACACTGTGGCTACAGTGGTTCATCTAATGAGAAGTACAGCTGAGTAGAGAAAATGATTCAGACCATCCTGGCTATGACTAACACACTATTGGCTTAGCTGGGTCTGTTATGGTACTACAACACACCATTAACAAGGAGGATGAGGCGTTTCATAATCCACTATCTATTAAACTCTCCCCTTTTCTCTCATTTCTAATTCAAGAGGTTGAATCATGTGTTAGCCACAATACATTCAGGTTAATATAAATGACGAGCCACAGTAATCTAAAATTGTGGTGAACACATTTCATACAAAGGGGGAGAGACAGATGCTTTTTCCATCCATACATATTTTCCCTGAACCCAAACAGATATTACTTGGTGAAATACGTAATAAATCGGACACCAGTCCCTCTCATGCTCCCTCAAATCAGCAGAAAAGTGTGTAATGCAACAATTTTCAACACCCATCATTGGAGTACCATATACACATGGGGATTAAGTGTCCTTCTGCCTTATGGGGTCCTGTTTACCCCTGGGGAACTGTGCTGGCAAACCTTTAATTAGTGATGGGTGAAAGAGCAAAAATGGTCAATCCCTCTACATCCATAGAAATGTCACACCAAGGAGTCGAAATCTGAACCACATTCAAATTTCAGCTCTTTCTGATCTCTCCCACTCAATTTGTTGATTTCCTTTTTCAGACCCTAAAGGAAAACTAGACCAAATGCTGTGATCCAGATGGGCACATACAGGCAGCTTGTGACATGATGCCAAGTGTGTCAGACAAACAAACAAACAAGACATTACGATTCCACGACAGTGATTAGCAAAATGTTGAACACCCCTCAGTTCCAATGCCTGTTTCTGTAATCACTGACAGCATATTAAACATCAAGGGGGAGGCAGAGAGAGAGAGAGAGAGAGAGAGAGAGAGTGAGAGAGAGAGAGAGAGGAAGGGGAAACATGGAGAGAGGACAGCACAATGCAGGGGAGAAAGAGAAGTAGAGGGGAAGGAGAACAGATATCAGAGAGTGCATGAGAATGAAAGTGAGAGAGACAAAGAGAGAGAGGGAGGAAGGGAAGCAGAGAGGCAAAAGAGAGAGAAGAATTGAGAAAATGGAATAGAGAGAGTGAATGTGAAGAGAAAATAAATGACAGTGAGTGAGAGACCGAGACAGAGAGAGAGAGAAAGAGAATAAATCTGAGAATGAAGGAGGGAATGCTAGAGAGGGCTACAGTGAAAGCAGAGGAGAAAAGTAGGCTTGACTGACAGCAAGTACAGACCAGTACAGTGGAAATTCACTTGGGACTGGGTCCAGAATGAAATGAAACAACCAATATTCAACACAAACACACACACACGTGCCTGTGCGCACACACACACAAACATATACACACACACACACACACACACACACCAAGGTTCTCCACAGTCCCTCGGTGCATTTTGATGTCCTATTTGAATTCCAATTGGGCACTGTATATTGTTTAAATTTTGTTATTTTAGTGTAATAGTGTTTAAGTTAGCGATTGTGTTTACATTCCACGCACCAGGTGGCAAGAGTTGGCTGTTGGCGTCAGCTGTGTTTCCCATGCACATGTTGCAGTGGCTACATACAGTATTCGTTCAGGGAAGCTCTTGGCACTTTTATTACATTAATAATTATGTTTCTCCATGTTATGTCAACAGAAAAATCACCACGAGAATTGTAGAATAGTTGGGTCACATTCAAAAAGAATTAAAGTTACAAATGTTTAGCAAACTGCAGCCAGCTAGCTAAGAATAATTTCAAAACACACTGTAAAAAATGAAAAACCGGAGTCAAATTCCTTGTATGTGTACATACTTGGCCAATAAAGCTGATTCTGATTCTGAAAAGGGCAAATGTGAGACATAATTTGTCAGACAGGGTTGCAAATCTTGACCAAAAGCCCTACCTCTTTGGAGATAATGTATGTACTTCCAGTAGTATAAATCCCAAAAAACATAAGATTTTCCCTAGATATTGACATGAATTGTCAATGGATTAGTGGATTAAATGGATTAGTTATTTCTGAATTTGAGAAGACGATTGTGGGAGTTTTGTGAAAATCCAGATCTAAGTTGTGATGTAATTAGCGCTTCTACATCCTTTATTATTATTTAGATACTGCTCAGCAAACAACAGGCATGATTTGTGATGAAGTTTGACAGCGTACTGGTATAGAGGAGTTAAGTGTCTCGCCCCTGACTGACTGACCTGAATCTGTCTCTTGATGCTGGAAGGCAATGAGGCTTTGAGATGTTCAGGCACGCATGAGTCTCGGAGTGTAAGAGAAAACATTAATGAGCATGACACAAAACACAAGAAATCCTATTCATTTAAACTTGTAATTAGCTAGTTGCACACATTCTCAGCAGCAGTTTGGGGGTCAGGTAGTAATGGTGATTGCCTAAACAACATTAACTCTGACTACACACCTACTTCATCCTTAACCTATCAATACATCAGTTCTCACCTACTCATTTACAGAGTGGAATAGCAGTGTGTGGTGTTTTTTTTTTTTCAAGATTGCTTTCATGGCATTTTTTTATTTGATATCCAAAAAAGCACATTGTGGAGAGTAACTAGAAAGCTAATAGTTGAGTGCATCCTTGCATGTAATTGTGTGTGTGTGGGTGGAGTCAAGCTGGATTCAAAACCATGACATCACATGGCACGCATGCACCCACATTTGAAAGGTTGTAGTACAATAGAGTTCACCACTAACAATCTCCATCCATCTTTACTGTTCAATGAATAATTTAAGAATGAGTGAAGCAAGAAAAGATTATAAAAGGAATGCGGTTGGTTTTAAAAGACTGACGTGTGTGTGTGTGTGTGTGTGTGAGTGTGTGCTTGCGTACGCTAGTGTATATGCGTATGCGTGTGTGTCGCTGTGTGCTTAATTTTATGTGCATGTGTGTGCACATTGTAGAACAAACTTGCCAATGCCATGCTTTCCCTGTTTTATGGTGCTATGAAAAGCAGCCTGTCCATGGTTGGCTTTAGGGTAATGATGCAGAGGAGAAAGAGGCACTGCCAACAAATTAACTGTGGAAGCTGGCACAAACACACACACACACACACACACACACACACACACACACACCCATAAACAAAGGCATTCAACCATACACACAAACACAAACTCTGGACACGTGCTCACAAACAACCACTTTGAGATGCATGTCAGTACAGGGAGCAAGCACTTTATTGATTGTATGAACATGCACACACGCCTTTGATGCCCACACAAATATACACAAACATAGTTTACACAGGCATGTACACATACCAAAACCACTCCCAACACACACGCACGTGCACACACAGTGTGCTTTCTGCCCTAGTGAAACATGGAGCAGATTGCTGGACAGCCAAGATATCGTGTGTGCCGGAAGACAGAGAGAGAGAGAGAGAGAGAGATGAAAAAACTGAAGATAAAGAAGCCAATGACAGAGAGAGAGAGAGCGAGTAGGAGCAGAGGTCCATGAGAGATGTGGAGAGAGAGAGAGAGAGAGAGAGAGAGAGAGAGAGAGAGAGTGAGAGAGAGAGAGAGGGAGGGAGAGAGGCAGAGAGGGAGAGAGGGAGAGTGAGTAAGAGAGCAAGAGGAGGGCAGCTGTGGATATGCACTCAACTGTAAGGACATTTACACTCACATACGTACATATATGCATGTAGGCAGCAGAAATGCGTACACAGACACACTCACATATGCACACACATACACACAACTGACAGTCATGCTAGTCTTTGGTCCTTGGCAAGAAAATTCTGCTTTCCTTTGAAGTTTCTCCCGTCATTAGCATGACGGTATAGACCTACTGCACACCGACCTCTTTTAGACTCATTGCATACAAATACAGAGAATATCACTCCACTGAGTTTGTTCAGCATGTTTGTGTTATGCTCCTTTCTGAATAATAATTGTCAAATAGCATAATGAATTCTTTATATGCTAGTGTGAGGAACTGATAATGGAGCGCTATAAATATTGTCAAATGTCACCGCTCTGGTTTTAAAATAAACTGAAATGCAGAACATCATGTGTGTGTGCCTCAGACTTATAATCTAAGCACTCTACCAATATGTGTGGGTATGGTTTATTTGTGCAACCACAATCACATGCTGACAGCAAATGCAAACTGTGCATATCACAGCACAGAGTTAATGTTAACAAGATTTCAATACCCATCCTTGGAGTATGTTGGTCCCTAAACATTGGGGTTGCCGAAGGATGCACTGTTGGTCTGTATGGAGGACCAAACCAGCAACCCTTCAGCTACTGCATGGCCTCCATCAGCTTTTCTGCCCCCTTACAGGGAATTATGAGAAAAAACAAAAGTGGAAAACACTCTATTTTTAGGGTGTTGGGAGTTTTCTTCTTGATAAATGAAACTAAATTAATTTAAAATGCAATTTAATTATACAGAGCCATGCAGAATGTTTGCCCTTTCTTGTTTCATATTTTGAATAAGCGTGCGTGTGTGTGTATGGTGCTTATGTGCTCACAGAAGGGGTTTAAGCCAAATCTCTACAAAAAGCAAGCTCACACACTTGTTTTGGGGAACAACACAGGCTCTTGTCCTCAGATGACATTTTGTTTGTGTGTGTGTGTGTGTGTGTGTGTGTTTGTGTGTGTGTGTGTGTGTGTGTGTGTGTGTGGGGGGGGGGGGGGGGGGGGGGGGGGTCTGTGTGTGTGTGTGTGTGTGTACAGCATACATGCAAACAAACATTACAATCATTCAGGGACAAGGGACTGTGTTGAACAAGTCCTTCCCAGGCCATCTGGTCCACTCTACCTGCACCACTCGCCTACATCTGCAGTCAGTCTAAGGCAAGCAATCATGCTTCTTCTCACAGCTACCTGTCAGTCCATCTCAATCTCACACACATATACTCTCTCTCTTTCTCTCTCTCTCTCTCTCACTCTCTCTCTCTCTCTGGCCTGGTTAGGGGTTCTGCATCAGTGGCCAGGTACAGGCGTCAGAGCTGCTGTCTGTCTCTCTCCTTCACAAGAGGCTGAACACAGTCTCACATACACACACACAACACATACAGATGCTTGTTGTATGTTTGCATCACAATGAATCACACGCACAAAACACAAGAATGTACATGCACATGACGCACACACACGCAACGAAATGTGAGGTGCTAAATCTCCACGGTGGAAGATAACATGGACCAGCACATCTGTCAACACTCATAGATACATAACGCAAAATGATATGAAGCGTTTAATATACACACGCTGCCTAGTACACCCCCACCACCACCACCATCACCACCACCACAACACACACATGCACACACACACACACACACAGTGCATAACCACAGCTTCATGTACACATACACTTGCATAAGCACAAACAAACACAGGACACATTACAGTTACACAAGCAGACACACATACATGTGCACACAAACACAT
>NW_027281993.1:0-67500 GCF_046629955.1 Centroberyx affinis
CAAACGGAATGTAGGGAAGAGGAGGGTATCGATCCATGTACTGTCCATGTCGACTCTCATCCCTCTCAGTGGGGGGGAGTGTGTGTTTGTGCATATTTATATTCTACCTAATTATCAGTCTCCATGGGAACCAACAAGAAAAGGGTAGAGGCCGGTCCAGCCAAGGGCAGAAAGTTCACCAGATGATGCTCGTTTCACAGATGGAAGTTCATCTTAACATTTTCTCCACTTAGTCTATATGTTTATGTGTTTTTTTCAGTAATGTTTGAATATTTTTTAGAAACTTTCTGCCTTCCTTCATCTCGTTATTACCAATAGCAAAAGAGATATGGGGTTCACTATGCACTAAAATGTAGAGAATCTAGAATGTAAACAATTTAAAAATGTCATTACAAAATGCAAATAACATAACGTGGAAGGAGAGTTTGTGAAATTGTGATGGTCAAGCGTCTCATTTGTGATTACTACAGCAGAATAAAATGGAGCTAATATCGCGATTAATTTTTCTGCCCCACGATACATATCATCACATTTTTGTATCGCGATATATTGAATTTCGATATATCGTCCCATCACTACAAACTACTTTTTTCTCTTTCATACCCATGGGTAAATAAAAGCATTTTGATCATGTTCAGGTGGTGTTTAGTTCAGTGTTCAGTTCCTGATCTGCACATATTTCTATATATTTCTGGACATCCTATGTATAAGAGTTGGTCTATACATATGGTACCTCCACCTGAACAGCTAGTATACACCTATACAATCTGCACATTCTGTACATATGTTGTCTACATCTGGAATATGAATATATTTGATAAGGTGAATGGCCCCACACACAACAGTAAGTTCATCAAACACTCTATCTTAACACACAGTATTCTCCCCCTCTGTCTATCTCTCTCTTTTATACATACATAAACACTTCTACATAGTGCAGTAGTCATGATCAAACTCTATGTGGTGTTTACACAGTGAAAGCATCTGTGGAGGCTGGTTCTTTAAAGCAAAATATAACCTGCTTTATAATGCTTTATAATAGATCTGTGAAGTCAATAAGTTACAGAGCGAATAAGCTGCAAACGCTTCTAAGATGTGGCTGCTGTACATTCAGGCTACGTCTGTTCTGATTGGTTGCCATGGGCGCTAATGTTTAACAGATTACAGATTAGTTGCACATAAAGATGATCCTATTATGCTGCATTATGCTTATTTTCCATGACACAAGTCAACACACAGCTAAGCATGTGATATACATTGCGCTGGTGTGGTACATGGTATGCTGGCGTGTTTGTGTGTGTGTGTGTGTGTGTGTGTGTGCATTTTCAGTCAGAGAAGCCCAAGGACAGTAGACAGAGATTGTATATCAGCCTGTCACATTAAAGTGTATTAAAAGTCCAGTAAATTATGATTTACCAAAGATTAAAATATTGCAGTGTTTTCAAAATGGTTTAAGGACATTTTTGGTTAGGGGAAAACACACACACACACACACACACACACACCCCTCACTCTCTCCCTCTCTCTCTCTCTCTCTCTCTCTCTCTCTCTCACCCTGCTTAGCATGTCCCGTACCAGCTCCATGTATGTAACATGCTTAGCCATGTGTTGACTTGTGTTATGGAAAATAGGGATTTAATGCAGCATAATAGGATCATCTTTATGTGCATATAATCTGTAATCTGTTAAACATTATCGCCCATGGCAGCCAATCAAAATGTATATCATGCCGATGAGATTAAGATAAGTGGGAACACTGAACCCGCCTGTGTAGGGATAGAAGACTCATATACACACACACACACACACACACACACACACACACACACACACACACGGACTAATGCATACATACACACCTATACATGCAAGCAAACACACATGCATTCACAGTTCTAGACATGCATAAATAATTACACGCCCATGTGGGTACAGACATACACACACACACACACACACACACACACACACACACACACACACACACACACACACACACACACACACTGGCTACAGTCAGCATGGATAAAGACACAGTGGAACTACTGCCCCTGGTTGCAAAACTGTTTATCATGCAGATTGGAGAAAACGACACTGTGACAGAGATTATGTAAAGTGTGAGTGTGTGTGTGTGTGTGTGTGTGTACCAGTGTGAGTGAATAGGAAATATATTTGTGTATGTGCATACTCACTAGGGGATAGCAAGCATGCAAACGGTTGCTGGTCCTCATTAGCGTGCTTAGTCATTGGCGCACACTCTCACACACTCATTGTCTGTTGTTTTTTATTGAATATAATTACAATCAGACTTTCACTTCAAAATCAACTCACATATCAAATAAAGTGACAGTGTTGTTTCAGGATAATACAACGTATAAAAGTAATTTTTCATATAACCAAACAATAGACAGATATTTCATTTTATACAATGGAGAGATTCATTCAGAGATTCATTACAGTAAAGGTACCTTGAAACATGGTTTTGATTTTAGAAATTAAGATTCATGTATATCATATTTCCCTAATAAAATGATGATGTTAACAAGTTTATTCAAGAAGACATAATCATGGTCAATGCTTGTGATAACACTTTTGCAATCAATCTTGCGATCAATGTGATGGACAGTTTTACTCAATATAAATCCTTCCAAGCCAAAGCTTTATGGAATAAGAGCAACCTCAGTACAAAAATTACATTTGTCATCAATGTCTGCAAATTTCCATTTACCCTCAACTCCCCTGTGGAGCATACAAATGGCTTTTTTGGAGATATTTTGACAAACCCAGTTTGGACTAATTGTTAGCAGCAAGAGGCAATAGAGCTCACTGTTTCAACCAACAGCTGACTCCAGAGACAATGTTCTCTGTGGGTCCAAGTACTACAGGTATGGACAAGACTAATTATATATAGGTCCAAAATCACCAAACTTATCCTTTAACTCTTAAGGAAATTTTTCGCTTAATTTTCCTGAACCACCTGAGGAATATTCCTCCTGCCTGTCTGTGTGTGTCTATGTGCTGCATATCTACAGCATGTGTCTGTCTTTATCTTGCTCTTTTTGCATTTTAAAATAATAAGCAGCGTTATGTTCAAACAGTTAACGCTTAGAGGTAAGGTTATGGAAGGAATCCAACCCAACATGCATGTACTAATACAAACACACATGTACGTATAACTGCGTGTTCATTTCAGTTGTATGTGTCATGTATGATTTAAGACCCTTTTACCATTCCAACAATGGCTTTTAACAAAGCTCGCAATCACCTGAATCAATTGGTTCTGTCACACTCCTTCAAAGCAGCCACTTCAAAGCTCTCATCTCTCCTCTCCTCCCACTCTTCTCATCCTTTTTTTTTGTGGGGACAGAGGGTTATAGGAAATGATACACGCATACAGTATAATCGTATATAGACGCTAATGTGATTATAAGTGCCGCGGCTTACATTCACTGTCAGCCTACATGCAACATGTATGTGGAAAGAATGGTATGTAATATCAAGGCCAGGACATTTTTATTGCTGACAATGGATGAATAAAAAAATAAAAAGAGTCTTTGTCCAGGAAGAAGACCAACCTCAAGTTGCGTCTCAGGAGGACCACACACTTTCCAGTTCCATTTGAAAGGATTTTATTACTAGCTTTCCATGTGGCAGAATCCTCCTTTTAGGTGTTTTTATTTTATTTTTAGGTATTTATTTGCTTATTTATGTTTGGGCAGTTCCGTTTTATTAGGCAGTTTACACTTCAGCATGGTGGATGGGGTTACTTTTCAATTTTCTCTTCAGCTATTTGCTGTTTTCTGGGCCAGGTTGCAAGCTGCTGTGTCCTGTGTTGGGTATTTTCCCCTACCACACACACACACACACACACACACACACACACACACACAGCCCTCCTCTGCATTCTTTTTGTCCCTTGTTGAATTTTTATATCTCCCTCCACCTCATCACTATGACACACCTATGTCACATGGGACTACACTCACACACACTCACACTCACTCACACACACACACACACACACTCTGACGTCACCCAGCCATCCCAAACAAGCATTTGGCAGAGAGTTGAAGGGATGATGGCCTGAAATGTGTATGGAGTGTGTCAAGCATGGTGATGGTGTTATTCTTGGACAAACGCATCTCAGACACACACACACACACACTTTTCTGTCTGTCTCTCTCCCTCTCTCTCTCTCTCTCCATCCACGCTCCCGCCCTGAAAGATCGCCCCCCCCAAACGAGCGAGGCCCCACTCTTTTATATCCTCATCTTTTCATATCTTCCTTTCCATCTGTCACCGATTCTCCTCTCTACGCTCCCGTGGCAGAGCTAAACGGTCGTTAATAGCTTTTAGGAAAGGTGTCACGCTCTCCACCCTTGTTTTTAACCGCTCTGACATCAAGCTACATCTCCACGCGATGTGGAAAGAACAAAGGTGGGGAGGTTAATAATGTGAACACACAGAGGTCAAAGTCACATTTTGGTGGACGGGCATCGCACCAAAGCAATGGAAACCTCTAAGTGGGTTAAGTAAGCTTGTCCAGTTTTTTTTTTTTTTTTACTTCTAGGGATGAGATGAAGAAAAAAAATTCTACTTATAAGTTTGTGATGTTCTACAGTAATTGTAAACTCTATCTTTAATTGGCTGATTTATAGACTAAGAAAGCCACATTCCATTGAGCTTTATTGCTAAGAAATGGTGACAGGAGGCTGGTGAAACACTGTCTTGAAGACTTTTTAGACGTGTTACAAGTCAGTTTGATAGTTTTCTGAACATCCTTAACCTTAATAACGATGATTTTGTGATACTGTGTCGTTAAAATCTCAGTCAGAGGGTTAGGGTTAGTAATATCTTAGATTTAAGTGCCTGCTTTTTCAGAATTAAAAAAAAAAAAACTTGGAAAGTAAATAATTTCTCCCCACAAAATACGCCCATGTTAATGAGTTTTTGTGCTCTTTAGCTCTCCATAATACGTCATCGTACTAAAAATTCCGAACCGCACACACACACACACACACACACACACACACACACACACCCACCCTTGACCCCCTGCACACATACCAACAACAGAGGAAGCAGCTGTGTAGCGTGTATTGAAGCAGATAGGGCAGGTAGAGAGGGGAGAGCTAGCTAACGTTTCCTGAAGGAGCGACCACTTTCTCTGGCTCCCCCCGCCAACAATAACACCATTGGCAGGCCTAACACAACGGGGGGGGGGGGGCAGATAGCCGGGCGGGTTAACGAGTTCGTCTGTGCTCCCGCGTGTGACCCTGGCCTCGAGTCAACACCTGCGATTTTTCCATAGTAAAGCCCAGTCCGGGACATAACTAACACAGGAATCTAAAGAGATATTTGGCTACAGACAATGCGCACCCAAACAATGTCGCAGGAATGTTGTTTTGGAGGAAGCCGAGTCAGGTCCCTGTCCCGTTCAGCGCTGGTCTGGCCCCGTCGTGGAAGACTGTTAGAAGGCTGTTGTCAGGTCAGCCGCTCGGCCCGGCTTCACTCTGCAGCGAGGCTGTGACGTGATGTAGAGAGAGCACTGGTGTCTGTGCAGTGGGTGAGGGGAAACATCCAGCCCACAGGTGCAGAGGATGCAGGCTGAGGGAAGGCCTTGGCAGAGGGAAGAGACGCACCTCGGTTCAGTTCAGACCAGACAAGCTGACATTAGCTGCTCTTTGGTTTGGTTGGGTTGGGTTGGGTTTGGTTTGGTTGGTTTTGGTTTGGTTGGTTTGGTTCGGTTTGGTTTGGTTGGTTTTGGTTTGGCTTGGTTTGATTTGGTTTGATTTGGTTTGGTTTGTTTTGGTTTGGCTTGGTTTGGTTTGATTTGGTTTGGTTTGATTCGGTTTGGTTTGGTTTGATTCGGTTTGGTTTGGGTCGTTTTGATTTGGTTTGGTTTGGTTTGATTCGATCTGGTTCGGTTTGTTTTGGTTTGGTTTGGTTTCATTCGTTTTGGTTCGTTTTGGTTCGGTTTGGTTTGTTGCGTTTTGGTTTGGTACAGTTTGGTTCATTTTGGTTTGTTTCGTTTTGGGTTGGTGTGGTTTGGTTTGGTTCATTTTGTTTTGGTTTGTTTTTGTTTGGTTCGTTTTGGTTTGGTTTGTTTTGTATTGGTTTGTTTTGTATTGGTTTGTTTTGTTTTGTATTGGTTTGTTTTGGTTCGGTTTGGTTCGTTCTGTTCACTTTGTTTTGTTTAGGTTTAAGTGCAGTTCGGTTTTCGTTTCGTTTCGTTTCGTTTCGTTATCCACTCTTGATATCAAACAATAAATTTGAAAAATGTGACACAGATCATTGGGAGTAAAGCTACAAATGAACCACCCACCATAGTAAGCAGAGACACTGAAAGGCAGGAACCAAGTAGGAAAACGCTAGTTTAATAGAAATGAACAGGAGTTGTCTCTCAGCAAGGCACTTAACCCCCAACCCCTGGTCCAGTGGAGCAGCTCAGTGGCTGGCAGGAGAAGACTGTAGTGTACTGTGACTCCATACATGACATACATCTTCAGTCTACCTCTGGACAAATAAAAATGCTCTGGCTACCAGGACCAACATGTAAGCAACTTCTCATGAACTATCAAATATTAGATCAAACTGAAATATGTCTTTGAAGTGAATACATCTTTGATGCATACTTACGTAGTTGGCTGTGTGTTAACCTTTAGGTTTGATCAGCCGTGATTAGAAGGATGTTTCTGATGTTGTGTTTGGACGTGGCTGCCTCCAGAAATCATTAACCCGTCTTAATGTCAATGATGATGAGCTTTTCAAACTCTTTAACTCTCTACAATTATACTGTCATCATCTTTAATCTATCTGACACATGCGTGCACTTAAACACGCAGTCACACACACACACACACACTCACTCACTCCCAGTATATATTTTTTTAACTCTGTCCAATTAGCCTAGCACCATCTTCAGTCTCTCAGCACTGAATGACCGCATGCATCTATCTGTCTGTCTCTGCACAGCTAATGATAATGATGGCTGTGGGTTTTTCTGTGTGTGTGTGTGTGTGTGTGTGTGTGTGAGAGAGAGAGAGCTCGTGCCCACGCATGTGCTAGTGTATTTTTGTGCGCCTGCCTTATATGATGTGTCCTAACACATAGCTTAAGCAGGCAGTCAACCATTGCCAGTCCTACAGCCAAATGGCAGCTAGATCATTATGCTGTAGCAGTGAGCGCCGCTCTAATTTAACATGAAGCTGATAGATACTTCCCTCTGACTGTATGTGACCTTCACATCCTGCATTGCGTGTTTATAGGACTGGCGTTTTTTTATTATTCTTCAGTGACTATCATGAGCGGGGTTCTCCCAAAGCCTGGGAGCGTTCAGGCGATAACACAGAGAGACTCCAGATTGATGCCGATGACACTCGGCTGTGTCTGGCATTTGCATCACTGTTCCATAGGCGACGGTTACAATAGTCAGTGTGACTTTGGTCCTCCAGTCACACCAGTTTCACATCAAGTGAGTGGTCTGAACAGAAAAGTCTGATTTAGCTCGCGTTGCTGTCAGATCCTCAAAACCAGATATGGAAATGGTCCAGATTGTAGTGTAATCAGGATTATACATTCAAGAATTTGAAAGGGACAAAGTAATGTAGACACAGTTTTATATAAATACAGACACAGTGTATGATTCCCTTAAGTGGAACAGTAATCATAGTCTCAGTAAAGAATGCCCTCTTGGGTATTGTAGCTTTTATACAATGGCTACCATAATTATAGAATGTTTATGTGTTTGTACTGTATGGATATTAGTGCACAAACATTTTCCATAAAGCGCATTTGAAAGCGTGTTCAAACAGTAATATTGCTTGGTTGAATCTAGCCATTGTATAAGAAGGTTACAATAGGTCAGTGGTTCTCAACGTGGGGTCCGGGGGCCACCAGGGGTCCTTGAGGGGGTTCCAGGGGGTCCCCAGCAAATTGATGAATTATTAAACTTCAGCATTATTTTCTGGACAAAATCATATCTAACAATAAAAATATTTTCAGATTTGGGTCTGAGAGACAAAATCTCATCAAATGGGGGTCCGTGGCTCTAATGTGTGCAAAATTAGGGTCCTTGATATGAAAAAGGTTGAGAATCACTGCAATAGGTCAAGGCCCCGCATGTTAGTGCTCTGGTGGAAGTACTCTTTCCTCATTATAATAGTTGACGTCTGTTCAACTCTCATAAAAGAAGTGTTAAATTTTTAAAGAAGCCTTTCTGAGTCATCACAAGCCATCGATCCTTTCAGTCCAAAACTCTCCAGTCCAAATCACACTGGCCATAGTTTTAAAGTGATAATCCTCAAGATCCTCATTCCCAGAGATCACCTGTCAATCAGTGTGTCCAGTACTGTGACGGTGGTTTCCTTTGATTTTCTGTTGATGCAGTTTGAGTTTCTCTTTTCTTTGTCTGTTCAGCCATGGTGACTATCACTGCTCATGCTAACTACCCAATTCTTCCAGGAAAGACCTACTTGACACCAGTCATGCACTGGGTACCACTAAGGCAACAGAGAGCAACAAAACTTCCATTTTATTGACATGGAAATTGTACTTTTTGTAATTGTAGGATGCACAAAAAGGGATTTAAATGAGTTTCTAAGCATATTTCATCCCCCCCCTTTTCATTCTCTCTTTCTTTGTGTGTGTGTGTGTGTGTGTGTCTGTGTGCGCAGAGGGAGTGTGTGAGATCTGGCTGACCAGTGAAGACACAGGAGCCTACGGTCGGGACATAGGGACGGACCTGCCCACCCTGCTGTGGAGACTGGTGGAGGAGATTCCTGAAGGAGCCATGCTGAGGCTGGGCATGACCAACCCCCCGTACATCCTGGAACACCTAGAGGTACACACACACACACACACATCACCCATTCCGCGTTGTTTATAATACATCGTAGCTGGAACTAAATTAGAGTTTTTTTTCTATTTTACCATTGTGTCTTTATCTTCTCTGATAGTCTCCTATAATACTCTTCCCAATGAGCAAATAAAATTGCTTTGCCCACATTCAGTAAACCGCCTGTCTTTTCTGTTTTGCTTACCAAGCAGTTTAGCTGTTCTAACCTTAGCGCTCACACTCCATTCATTAGCGCGGTTCATTCTCTGTTCCCCCTAATGAGTCAATTAAGGACCATTGTGTCCTCTTTAGCAACACCATTTTATCAGCCATTACCGTCTTCCCTAGTGGAACAATGGACTTTGTTAGCCTCTCTCTCTCTCTCTCTCTCTGTCTGTCTCTCTCTTTCTCTCTCTATTTTTGCATGTGTGTGTCTGCCTCCGTTTCTCTGTCTGATAGGGATTCGCTATCGTTTCATCGCTCTCTTTTTGTCCCCCTTCTCCGTGTCAATCTCTCTCGATGTATTATTCGTTTTTTTTCCCCGGGACGCGTTAAGGTAACGGCGTATTATCGCTCGTTATCGCCGCCTTCCGCCGCCGACGGACAATGGGAGAAGCCGGCCTCCTCTGCCTGTTCCAGACGAAGAAGACAGGGGAGAAGGGGGGGAAACTGAATGGGAGAGAGTTAAAGCTGCACTAGGCGAGATTTTGATGTAAAATTTCACCTTAATGCTTCTTATCAGCCTAAATCACAAAGTAGGGCTGCAGTAGAGACGATTTCTGGATTTCTGTATGGACACTGGTGGGAAGTAACCATTAAAAATACATTGATTTCCAAGAAGTAAAAGTACTTCATAAAAAATGTAAATAAAAACTCAATCATTTCTTCTTGAATAGATGTATGTTATGATACAGAGAGTTAGCTAACAAAGTGAAAAAGTACAGTTTCATTTCATTTTGACTAGATTACCATCCAACGGATTATTTTATATTGTTTGTGCCCCAAATCCAAACATGCTTTTTCACATGTTTGGAGATCTCTGTTGTTAACGGACAGTGAAATATGAAGAATTAATAACTTGACAATGGTAGCAGGCATAAAGAAAGAATGGCAGCCATGTGTGGAGCTGGAGGTAAGAAGAAGATGGAGTGAGGAAAGTTGGAAAAGTTGACAAGAGGAAAGGGATTAAGTGATAAAGAGAGGAATCAGGGATGTGATTCTGGTTTCGTTTAGTTTTTTTTTGTTTTTTTTAAGAAAAACAAAACTCTCATTTATTTCTAACTGGATGTCAGTGTTTTCCCATATATTTTTTCCTTTGCCCTTTTGTGTTCCAAATCACATCCCTAAGGAGAACACTTTGGAAAGAGGAGAAGAGGGACAGATAAACCGAGGGACGGAGTGATTCACGGAGGAAAGGGAGGACACAGAGGATGGAAATAGAGGAATAACAACCTAGAAAAAGTCTCAAAAAAGAAAACTTTTCAATAAAGTAGAGGAGTGGAGTTCACAACAGATATACTTTGGAATCAAGCCATGATCGGAGAAGATAGGTGGATGAAAGGAGGGCAGGAAGGATAGATAAAAAATGGGGATAAAGGCCCGGGGATAGAGACGGGCAGTTAAAAAAGAGTGGGAAAACTGCTGTGGGAAGCAGCAGTGGAGGTTG
This sequence comes from Centroberyx affinis, assembly GCF_046629955.1. NCBI lineage: Eukaryota > Metazoa > Chordata > Actinopteri > Beryciformes > Berycidae > Centroberyx > Centroberyx affinis. Next base: position 10,503 of record NW_027281993.1, read on the forward strand.
TAATTAAGCAGGGGTTAATGGAGGTGGCTAATTGTCCCCCACATGTATAGGTTGGCTTTCTGCTTGGCTACATTACAATTAAAAAACCACCCTCCTAATGATAGGGAATAACAATTAACTGATAATTAGAAATATACTAGGACGACACACTGGCTTGCTCCCTCTATGAGAGAGTGTGTGTGTGTGTGTGTGTGTGTGTGTGTGTGGACAGAGAATCATTTCATATGCTACTGGCCCTCTTATTGTTCAAGTCCATGCATTGAATTGAATTATATCTTCTTCTTTTTTTTTGCTGTAATTCCTCAGTCAATTAACCTACATAAGGAGTGATTTCTTTAAGTTATCATTGTCTTTTGTTGTTCCTGTTCCCCCATTACCCTTTATCCTCTCCTCCTTCTTCCCTTCCTCTTCTCCTCTTCCACCCCCTCCTCCTCCTCGCGTTCCCTTTCCCCCCAACTGCCCCTTCTCCTCGTTCTCGTTTTTTTTTTTTATATTAATGATAATGGGTGAGCCCCCCCCCCCCCCCCCTCCACCGATGCAGACACACTTTCAATCTCGTTCTCCCCAGAAGAAAAGTTTCTTTGCTTTTTAAATTATTTCATGAATTCGTTTTCTTTCTTTTGTTTGTTCAGTTTTTTTCTCCTAATTCTTCTCCTTTGTTTTCCAATTGCTCTCCTGATTCTTTCCTTTTGACTCTTCTTTTTCTTCTTTCTTTAATCCTCCTCCTTCCTTCTTTTCTGCTTGATCTTTTTGTTCTGCTTTCTTGTTCTTCTTCTTCTTTCTTTTTCTTCTTCTTCTTCCTTGTTCTATTTTCTTCTCCCAAGTATCCTAATTCTGCTTCTGTTTTCTCCTCCTCTTCCTCTTCATCTTCCTCCTCCTCCTTCTCCTCCTCCCTCTCGTTCTTCTTCTCCTGCTCCTCCTCCTCGTTCTTCTCCTCCTTCTCCTTCCTGTTCTTTTTTATTCTCCCAGTTATCCTAAATCTGCTTCTGTTCCCAATTCTTTACTTCTTCAATTCTTCCCCCAATTCTTCCCTTAAACCATCTTCTTTCTTTTTAATCTTGTTCTCCTCATTGTCCTCTTGACTATTCTTTTGCTTCTTCTTCACCAAATTATTCTTCCCCTTCTTTTTCTCTTTCCTCTCTTCTTAATTCTTGTTCTTGTCCCGGTGTTCCTCATGTTTCTTCTCCTCCTCTAAGTTCTTCTCCTGCCCCTAATGCTTCTTCATCTCCTTCCTCCTTGTCTCTTCTCCCCCCATCCTCTCCTGATAATGATGACGCTCACAACGTGATGATGACGATGATGAAGGCCAAGTCTCCCGGCCCCACCCGAGCACTTTTTGCAGTAAAGGCCGAATTATTTCCCGCTCACTTTCCTACTGAAGAACACCAACGCTTATATAACAGCATCACAGCGAATGGCTTTGATTGAAGCTGAAAAGGCCAAGTATCCTCTCCACTTCCCCCTTAAAGATCACCCTGCCCAAGCACACACACACACACACACACACACACACACACACACACACTCTCTCACACACTCAAATAAATCTACACTCTCTTTCTCCCTCTCTCAGAAACCCACTTTCTTCCTATATGCAGCCCTTTTTTTTTTCCCTGACAGATGTAGACGGCCTCATAGCACCATTTGCTGATTGGAGCAGTTACAGGCCCAATCGCTTCTCATGGGCCACTTGTCTTTGACATTTTAGTTGATTGCATTGTGCCTTTAATGGTCCCTTTTCGAGATGTTCCGCGGATGAGGAAAAACGTCTCTAACGGTGCTGTTTACTTTTTCGATTCCTCTGTATTCTCTGTTCTTCGTTTCGCTGCCATTTTTCTCCCCCTTCTCGCCGTCGGGATCACTTTTGCTTTTGGAGGGGAAAATCCACCCATAAAAATGAACTCACCGGTGTTTTAAATATGATGTGACGGCATCACTGCAATTTCTCTTGGGTGTTACTGTTATTTCATTTCCCAAAAGCAAAAAAAAAAAAAAAGTCCCAAAGCTAGAGACCAGAATGCCAAGGTTCTTGGCTCTTAGTGTCTCTCTGAGCGGAGCTGGCTCTGAGCTACCTTGCACTCTCTCTACGTCTCTTTTTCTATTACTCCCACTCTCTCTCTCCCTCTCTCAATTTCAGTTCAATTCAGTGTGCTTTATTGGCATGGCAGTTTACAAACAAACAATATTGCCAAAGCATGTAACAAGAAATGAATCATCTATTAACCATCTCTTTCTCTCTCTCTCTCTCTCTCCCTCTCTCGCTCTGTCTCTCTCTCTCTCTTCTCTCTCTCTCTCTCTCTCTCTCTCTCTCTCTCTCGCTCTGTCTCTCTCTGTCTCTCTCTATCCCTCTCTCTCTCTGTCTCTCTCTCTCTCTCTCTCTCTCTCTCTCTCTCATACTGTACATTTTCTTTGCACCGTATGTAAGGTCCTGTTATGTTTCGTCCTGTATCTTGTGTTTCAAAACTCTACTGTGTAACTGTCTCCTAATTTATCATCACCAGTTTCCCAGGTCAAAGGTCAAATCCGCCCCTGAAAGAGTTGTGTCCAAGATATCGACGTCCCCCGTCTTAAGATCGTAGGGATTATACGAAACGTGTTTTTGTGACGAATTCGCCTTTTAATGTTGCATGGTGTGATGATTGAAGGGTTGAACCATCGCAAGGGAGCAGATGAAAGGTTTAAATACTAGGAAGAAATTGTCCTGTGATGTTTAGCTTTTAGCACAATGATGAGGGACTCAGCGGGAAGCATAGCGCAAAGTGTTAGCAGGAGCTGGCTCCGAGCTGCCTCGCGCTCTCGCTCTTCATCTCTCTTTCTGTCGCTCCCCGTCTACCTCGCTCTCTCTCTCTCTCTTCTCATTCACCCTGCAAATTGCTAAGCAGCTGTCAAGAGCGCAAAAGTAGGTCTTCCAATCAAATAGTGTGTGTGTGGGTATGCGTGTACCTTGCGTCTGCTATTGCGTGTGTGCGTGTTATTGAATCTAGCACGCTCGCAGACTCAGTAAATGAGGTGTGAAAATAGCCCCCTCCAATTCCAGCCATCAGTCAGGCTGAGATGAATGAAAAAGCAGTTGTCCATTAAGCGTCCTGCACAGAGCTCGTCTCAGTTTGACTAGAGATACATCACATCTGCCATTCACACTCTCTCCACTGTTATCTCATGTGTATCACTGCTGTGGTTTTACGCAATTTATCCTCGCAAGCAGAGAGTGATTTGACCTTGCATTTTGCTCAGTCATATTCCCTCAAAGGTCATGCGGTTGCAAGTGTTGTTAAATAATTTGAATATAAATGGAAATTGGTGTCCGGTTTGACCAGATGAACAACCTGACCCATGACTGTTTAGTTCCTCTACTCAGAGAGAGGAATAAAGCCCTTCACACGAGCTATCTTTCCTTCTGTAGGAAATAAAATATGATATTGTGTGTTTGTCCTCTATATCTTACAATGGAGTATTCAGTAAAGGATCTTCATGTGATCATGTCCTGATCACATTAAGAAGTCATGCAGCTGTCATGAGTGCATGTATGACTTCCACATATTAGAAGTTTAGCCCTCAGACTAGTGTTCATTGTTAGAGACGATCATGTAAGAATAGACTTTATGTTAATGTGTATTGTAGAACTGGTTTTGACTAGTTTGAAGCGTGCATATTACATTAGCCATATATTGATTTCTTAGAAAAGGATGAACAAAGCAACTATACATACTGAAGTGTATAAAGAAACTGACATTTCTACCCTTTGTCAGAGAATATCCTGCAGCCTACTGAAGTATATGCGCTTAAGGTTTTCTCTCCATGCATGTCTGAATAAAGAATCCACAGAAGACTCTTGAACCTATGCTCATTCATTTTGACCCACAAGGGTGAGACTAATTTTTCCCCTACACTTCTCACTCTAGATACATTTTTTATCCAATCGTCAAACAAATTTTAAGCAAGCTTTTGGAAGGTCGTGCAAAAATATTCTAATTTCTATCAGCTGGGTTGAAGCTGAGCTGTAGTATCAGCTTGTGTTGGCCATATGTCATGCAAAAAATACCTTTCTGCTGTTATTTATCATATAATTTCTTTATCTGCCTCCTTTCCTTCCTCTCCTCTTTCTCTATCTTTCCCACTTTTTGTTTTCTGTTTTCTTTCTTTTTTTTAGCATGGCGCTGTAGCCACAGTGTCAGGTCAGGTCAGTCAGTTTGTGGTCAGACACTCCGCTATACCTGGACGCAAACAAACTTATGTAATTGCGGTTTACAGTACTTCAGAAAATAATTTTCTATAAATCATGTCTGTTGATTTTAAGTCATGGTTCTATTGTGAAAATTTAACATTAACTGTGTGTTTTCACATCTTAGCTGTGAATGCTCACCTCCCACAATCCTCTTTACATATTCAGAAAGAACTACATGTCATCGCCATAAATTGATAGATGCATAGAGAAGTTTAAACCTGAGAGTGAGGGAAAAGGGAAGAAGCATTTTAATGCATTTCAATGGTCATGTGTTTGTTTCTCAAAAACAGCTATAAAATATGTGACAAAGGACCAGACAAAAATGGGGTATTTATTTCGGAAAGTAGAAGTGACAGCTTCAGTAGGAGGAGACACAAAATGTACATTTTAACATTGGCGTTAATGGGGAATTCTGTTTGTGTGATGTCGGACTGGACAGAATTGGTTTGGCTTTTTTTTTTATTTTATTTTTTTTATTTTCAGTTCCTCCCTTCCTCTCAACCATTTACATCCCAGAGACGGCGGGAGATGTGTGACCGTTCACAGTTGGCCGGATCCCCAGGGGGCCCCGGGGAGCCTAACAAACTAACAAATACCCCTAAGGAAGCGAAATCTCCATCTTCAGCACAGGCTGCTAATTTTCATACCCATGACACATGCACTCTCACACATACACAAATACACACACACACATTCTCTCTCACCTTCACGCTCATACATACACACAAAGACAGTTGTACTTGCACACACACGCACGCACACACACACACACACACAGACACACCCTTTCAGACCATTTTCATTTTAATGAAGCCTTTGGGAGCCTCTTCCCATTAGAAGCCTAATGTAGCATTGTGTGAGGGACCCGGCACCAAATGGATGCTCACAGCGAAGCGATTTTGATTTAGCTCTGAATTATGAGTCCTGACTCACCGCAGTGAATTATGTCTTTTGAATTACTGCGGTGAATTATGACTTTTGAAAGATGGTGGAGAATTATGTGCCAGGCCGCCCATTTTAAAAGCATTCTTTGTTGTGTTTTTTTTTTTTTTTTTTTGTGCCTTGAGACGCTTTTTTTGTGTGTGGCTACCCAAGGGCAAAAAGAATGAAGGTAGCAATAAAAGCAGTGGTTAAAATGAATTTTCTGCAGGTTGATAATGTAATCCATTGCTACAGCATACTCATATTTATTTAGACTGTGGTTTAGCTTTGTTTTTGCTAAAGAAGTGTATTTTAATTGAAATTATGCAGATAAAGTTTGAAAGGTGGAGAAAGACAAGGGTGACAGATGACATCTCTCATATTCCTTATGTATGTGATACTGGCAGCGGTTTTTCCATCTCTCACAACAGTCAAATGCATGGTCCAGTACGTCTTTCCAGTGCTACAGATGCACTTGATTTCCCTCTCTCAGCGCACCTGAGTCCGTGGAGTTGTCTGTGCCGCGCGGGGTGCTGTGGGCCTGGCGCGTCCTGCAGGGGAAATCAAGTGCACCCTGAAGTGTTTGAAATGTTTAATGCCATCGCTACCTCCGTTTCTCCCATCTACTGCTGAGTGCAATCCCCGCTCTTTTGAGAACCGTCTCCTCAACCAGACTGGAACGCTTTCTGTCTGTGTGTTGGCACTCTGGGGAATCTGTGTGTGTGTGTGTGTGTGTGTGTGTGCGTGTGCAATCGTGCTGGGACCTGCTGTCTCCTTGCTAGTGCTGTGTGCACTTGTGTTGTGAGTGTTATGTCTAGAGGTGAAATGCCAGCAGGTTTTATGTCCTGCAGAAGTGGTGAGAAATTTCATTAACTTTTTTTTTTTTCATCCGATGATGGAAATGATGTTTTAGAGCCACATGTGTTTTGGAAAAGTCATGGATAGATCTCCATTGCTGTATCTTTCTGTCATCTTTTTTTTTTTTCCTCAATCCACTTTTTGCCTTCTTTTCATCTCTCTCAGGTGCCAATATTAGTCAGATCCTCAGGTGTTAACAAGGAAGATATTACTGGCCAAAAATTGGGATTTTTAATGTCATATATAGGAAAATAAAATAAGACACAAGGCACACAAACAGCAACTCAGATGAAAGCAATGCTAAAAAGTACGTTTTGATTTCTCTCTTAAAAGAATCCAAGGACCCTCTGTCAGACCGCTTCATAGGCTCGGGCCATAAACTAAAGGATTCCCAGCCAAAAGTTTTGGTTGTGTATCTCGATATAGTCAATATGTTACTGTCAGAGGATCTGATGGCCCTGTTGGTTGAATACCTTCAAGCAAGTCAGACAGGTAGGCCATAGAGAGACTTAAAAAACTAGGAGAAGAATTTTTAAAATCTGGACCGTTTAGGCGGAACGAACTCCCCATCCCCATCGGTGGATGTGTTTGGCTTGAGCTGTGGCCACAGTGGAAAAGTTACGGATAAGATCGTCCTTTGCTTCAATTCTTCTTTTTAGCGGCGGATGTCTTTGGCTTGTTTGAAGAGCAGACAGTTTCCACAGGGAGACGAAGCTAGGATAGCCGTGTAGCTAGCGGTGGCTCAGGGCAAGGTCCGAGTGAAGAACCGTGACACAAGTACAGTGTCTCTCTGTCAGGATACAAACTCGCCAAAGAGCTGCGGCAGAATAATCCGTAGTCCGAGTAATACCCACCAGTCCATAGTAGATAAGGATGAAATATAAGAAGGGTGTAAGATCAGATATAATTGGATAAGAAAATCTGATAAAAATTGATACAAATTCAAATTCAGACAGAGCAAAGTGAAAAGACCGCGACCAAAATGAATCAATACAACAACCCTTCCAGATGTGTGCGACTGTTTAAATCTACACCTCGTTGGATGCTGTCTCGTACGTAGTGGAGACATCGCCAAAAGAAAAGTCAATAGCTGGTTAAAATACATTCATTAATGCATACATACATATTTTTTGCCTTAATTTTACTCTCATTTGAAGCTACTGACATTTGGACTCCACAAAGATGGCAAATGTTTTGGCAGCAGTTTCATTCCTTCTCTCCACATTGCATCAGCTGTATTCAGCAGCGGTTGGGGCAAAGCGTATTTAACTGGTTGGACTGATTGGACTGATCTCTCTAAGCCTATCTGGCCACCTTTAGGTTCACAACACAACAGGTTATGTTAGTATCGCTTATCACTGATCTCTCCTTGCCCTGTAACTCCTTCTAGCTGCATATTTAAGTGATTTCAGTATATGTTAGGCTGGAGTTATAAACTTCAGTGTGTTAGTAGAATTACATTAGTTTAGGATGCATCATTTTCAGGACTTCAGTTTGTTTCGGACACAGAACTCCCCCCTGTCTTCCTGTTTTAATTTTTTTCATGTATTTCATGTTCTTTGCGGTGTTGCTGTCACATCGCTGATCAGTAGGGCATCGGCAGCCATTAGTAACACACGCATGCACACACACACACACACATTCAGAGACATTCAGCATACAGAATATTCCACCTGTGGTACAAACATGATGGAACTCACACAGCGAACACACACTTTCCTCCCTGGAAATAAAAGTGGGCGGAAGGAGGGATGGAGGAAGAGAGAGGCGGAGAAAGAGGGGGATGTGGGGCGGCCGAGAGAGAAAAATAGCATCATCATACAGAATATTCCACCCGAATCGAAAGTGTGAAACTCGCGTAGTGAACACACATCTTTTTTTTTTTTACTCTTTGGAAATAAGGAGGAGAGAGTGTGGGAGCGAGAGAGAGTTGTCCCTCATAGAGGTTGCTTGAAGCCAAATCACCTTTTATCTGCTCTCTCTCTCTTCTTTTTCCATATCTGTTCGTTTCAGTCCTATCTGATTTGAGGGGGTAGATATCAGATGCTTTGAGCTAAGCCAGTTAAGATAGATCCTTTCTGGTTTGTGTGTGTATCTGGGCCGATCAGCCATGAAGATGAAAGGATCTGTTTGTGTGTGTGTGTGTGTGTGAGAGAGATAGACCCGGTCGGGGGACGGAGACAGTGGCATATAGACTCGCTTTAAACACTGTCACGACTGATTAAAACAAACAAAACATTGAACCTTGATTGGTTTGTTTAAGCATTAGTGATGGGATAATATATTGAAATTCAATATATCGCGATACAGAAATGTGAAGTGTATCGTGTGGCAGAAAAATGAATCGTGATATCAGCTCCGTTTTATTCTGCTGTAGTAATCACAAATGAGCCGCTTGACCATCACAATTTCACAAGCTCTCCATCCAAATTATGTTATTTACACTTTGTCATAACATTTTGAAATTGTTGTTTACATTCTGGCAAGACAATGCCATCGCTAGAAAGATTTGTGGCTCAGAAATAAACAGAATTCTGCACAGTCAGACTTTGTCATCTGAACTTTTATTTATTACATTGCATCGGTGTTGTATTGAATCGTGAACCCCATATCGCGTATTGAAACGTATATACAGTATATATATATTTCATAGTTATTTCATAGATATTTCATTTACCCAGGAGCTACTGGCTGAATGCAGCGCTTTAATTTTACGGCCGAGAGACATCGTCCTCATCACAGTGTCATTTGCTTCTTCAGAGCTACTCAACTGTCCATTGTCGGCAGCAGTTTAACGTTGAAAAAGGCCGCGACTCCGCCGGGATCGGTAACGGGAGAGATTTATATCGGCGTACAGCCATTAGGGGGGATGGGATGCACTCTGTCACACACATGATAAATGGCTTGTGTGAATGAAAGAGTGTCCTCCCCTTATAGATTAATCCCCAGTGCCCATCAGCGCTGCCCTGCCACTCAAACTAACATGCCATCTGTTGAGACCCCTTTCACCCCTGCAACACACACACACCCAGGCGCACACACTGTCTGAAGGCTAGATTACAGCCATCGGGGAGTTATCATTGTCAGTGAATCTAATGAGATCGGGGCAACATATTAGCACTGTACTAGGACGCATACTAAAATGACGGGCTTTATCTCTGGCCTGTGCTTGTTATGACTTGCGCATGCTAATTATCATCAATCAGACCTTACTGCTATTTAATGCACATGTATAATGAGAACAGGGCGTCATATTACCAAAGCTGATCTATGCTGTGGACTAAGATGCACACTGGGAACACTGGTTTTATCTATGATGAGCACACATCAAAATATGTTAATTGCTAACACTCAGATGTTTAGGACTCATAGTGATGAGCGCCAGAATTCAAAATTATTTCAATTTATAGCACAAGAGCTTCAAACATGGTATGAATAGAACACATAGCCTTACTATAAGTACATTTCCATTTTAGAGTTTGCACAAGACAGTTAGTTACAGTTAAATCTAGGGATGGGAGGATATGCCTATCTCATGATACGATTCGATACGCGATATGAGGTTCATGATTCAATACAACCACAATACAATGTAATAAATAAAACCTCAATGACGACAAAGTCTGACTGTGCAGAATTCTGTTTATTTTTCAGTCACAAATCTTTCTAGCGATGGCGTTGTCTTGCTAGAATGTAAACAACAATTTCAAAATGTCATTGCAAAGTGCAAATTATATAATTTATGTATTTTTGTTATGATTTTCTGCTAAAATGCTGACTTAAGAGGTACCCAGTGGCCACTGAACCTTATTGTGCCTTTGCTTCTTTCAGCACAGACAGAGTTAATTACAGTCTCAGTTAATTTTTTTTCCCCCTCATCATTTCTCTCCTTAAACACAAATCTGAGATGCGGTCCTGTATGCTTTGGAAATTGCTCTCGACATTCCGGACATAATGGATCTCTACTGGAAAATATGTTGATTGCTAACACTCAAATCTTAATGGAAAGTACTATACATGCTTGAGGTGCACCATATTACTGCTCATATATCGCTGTGAAAAATGTAGTGGATATTAACCATAATTAGCTAAGAGGTTAGTTGTTGGCAATGGCATGTTTATTGTTACCCTACTTAACATGCAGTGCTGTGGCTGTGGACTCAAAAGGCTACACACCAGAATTGTACAATATCATTTATAATCTGCAAATCTACATTGAGAAAAATATAACTGTTGGAGAGATTAAAGCATAAGAACTCCAGTTGTCATCCATCTCTAAAAAAAAAAAAACGATACGCATGCACTCACGCACATACACATTTTCTATTCTCTCTCTCTCTCTCTCTCTCTCTCTCACATACACACACACACATGCAGCAGGCTGATTTCTGTCTGTTACCAATCAAGCTCCATTTTCCAACCAAATTAATTCTTTCTAATTTGTAGCTTCCAGTGGTCAGCCCCCTGTGGTGCACTGCAACCGAGCCGTGTTGAGAGCGTGTGTGTGTGTGCGCACACACACACACTCATACGCATGCTTTTGTGCGTCTGTGTGAAGTAGGGAACACTCTACAATAGATCTTAATTGAGAAGACGGACTGCAATCAGCATATTCTTGTAGGAAATCATTAAATCATTTCTTCCTCCCCTCTCTTTTTCTCTTTCTGTCTCCCTCTCCTTCTTAGTAGTGATTAGCATGGTAATGATAGCACGCTGATTATGGCCATCAGAAAAATCTGACATCTGTGGTCTATCCATCTCTATTCCTCAGGAAATAAAAATAAAAATAAGAAAAACCTGCACGTCCTTCCAAGTCTCCTAATTAACACAGTGTATTAAAGAACAGCACAGAATGTCACTCTTACAATTTTCCCTGGTAGAAATGTGTGAGGTGTGTGAGCCAAAAGGCATGAGATTCAGTCCAGTGTTGCTATGGAAAAAACTCCTCACATTCAAGCCACAGGGAGGTTTTGTTAGAGTTACATTGCCTTTGGTCTGACTGTGGCATACAACTGACTTACATTTCTGATTAGGTATAGCCTATTGTTCATAATTGTTGGTGAAATTGCCCATTTACGTTACCTATATTCCTGTGTTCCATTCACATCTAGAACGATAACTATAAAGATAACTATAACTATAAAAAGATTTTTTTTAAAAACCCCATCTAAAACGATAACTAGAACTATATTTTTGGTTTGATCTAAGAGCGATTTTATTGGATGCAGAGAAAACAATAAATATTTTCAACCAATCAAATTAAACTTGAACGTGGATGCTTGAGCAACAATGTATCGATATAGTTATCTTTATATCAATCTAGATGTGAATAGAGCTACCTTCAGTCTCTCTTTGAATAGAGTTCATCCAACGACCTGAGATGTATCCTTGTGTGCTGTGGAAACAAAACCTTGATTCCAGCTATAGAGAAAATCTCCTGGAGTTGCTTTCTATGTGACTTTGGCTCAGACGTTCCCAGTCTCTCTGGTGCTATAATGGTTCCATGTTGAACCTTTTATTGGTCCTCTGAGTTTTGGCTTATACTGGCTTCTCACAACACTGCTTTTTAGTCTGATTTTAGCCCCAACTTTGCCCTCCTGACTATTTCAAGATGAGGCTGAGTCTTTACTGACTCATCTGATGGTCAGCGTAGCTAATCTCAGAGTGGGAGAGAGTTTAAGGACAGTTTGTTTTAAAGACTTGATGAGACAATGACACAAATCTCTGACTAAAACAAGGAATACTTACAAATACTGTCTGTCTCTGTGTGGTGTTGTATTATCTTTTTCTCATGCTTATCTGAAAATTGAGTGTTGTGCGGCAGTCTGTGAACCCCATAATGGAGGATTGGTGTAGCATTTGATGCTCCATGGTGTCAAATGTGTGATCCCTCTCCCTGGCTCATCTTCAGGTCTCTGTGCCCATAGAGAGAGAGACTAGAAATTTGCTCATCTCTCTCTTATATAGTGTGAAATGCTTTCCATTTCACAGTCTGTTAGGACTTTGAAAGTCATGCAGTTTGTAGACGGCATGAGGTTCTCCAGTGGTTCTTATTGCTCTACACTGACCCACTCTTACGGTAGTGAGGTGGTCAAAGCATCTACCTTTTGGAACTAACTTGGCTGCTGATTATGCTTATTTTAATCTGTCGTATATGTGTACATGTATGTATGTTTGTATGTTGTTAAGAGAAGGTTGCTGCACAGCAAACGAGGCAGTGGCGCAAAGATTTGTTCAACATCACAACCTATGCGCTATTTTCATGGCCATTAAGAATCAAATGCCACTGACTTTTTTCAGGCTTCATTATATTGTCCAACAAGTGCTTTAGTGATTTCCACCAAAGAGGAATGATGAACCTTTTGTGTCTGAGAATGTCTTGATACTATATAGCCTTGAAAATTTACTGAATTCATTGAAAAATCCACCCTTAAACACTTGAACACTGTTATAAAAAAAAAAACGCTATTGGCGATGTACCTTGCATATCTGGGCCCATTTCATGGTTTGGTGGTGTATTTTTCTTATTTCTGCAGATAATTGCCCAAACTCAGATGGCATGACATCACCTCAACATATTTCCAGTGCAGCTACAATGGAGTTTAATGGCAGAAAATTCAATCTATCTAAAACATCAAATGATAAATGTCAGGTTTTGTTGTCAGTCCCTCAGAATCGAAGAGTGAGGGCTTCTTCCTAGACTCACCATTTCACTGTAGTCCATAATGCAACACAGCCAAAAGACATGTTGTGTTTTTTTGCGTTAAGAGCCAAGAAAAGAAAAACTCTTACTCTGCTATTGGGGTCATTTTCACTGAGTTCAGGTCAGTCACAAGTTCAGTTATGTTAGCCTCCCAGTCAGCACCTAGAACATCAGCATCACTCTGCGGCAGAGCCTGCGGTCGGCGCCCCGCTGTCTGCAAGCACCCTAAGAGGACCCAAGGGTGGAATTTTCCTTTAAGCCAAAGAACCGCCATTCAGTACTTAGCCTCGCGTCCACCAGGAACCACTCTAAACAGTGCTGGCTTCAAATGGATGATTCTGGATTGCATGTTATTAGCTTTTCGAGTGCCAAGTTATAGTTTAAAATTTTTAAAACAAGTGAGCGTTACACTTAAAACCTGTTTCCAGTAGCGTAGAAACAGCAGGATCTATGGCCAGCATGCCTCCCAAGCTTCTGTAGAGCTCCTTTAGTGAAAAAAAGAGTGGATGCTTAGAGGCCACCGAACCTTTTTGTACCTTCGCCTCTTAGATTTTCAGCAGTTAATTATAGCCTCGTTTTATTTTTTCCCCTCATCATTTCACTCCTTTAAACGCTAATCTGCGATGTGGTCCTGTACGCTTTGGAAATGGCTCTTGACTTTCGAGGCATAAAGAACCCCCTCCGAAGCAGCCTTGACTCCCGGGACTCGGGATCCAGTGGGTATACGATGGATTCTTTCAAATACTTTTCTTTTCATCCCCCCCCCCCCCCCCCCCAAATAAATACAGAAGGAAGTAGAGAAGGAGGCAGCGCATTGTGGAGGGTGCGGAGTGAATAGAGAGCAGGCAGAGAGGAAGGAATGTTAATGGAGCCTTCGTTTGAGTCAAAGCCGGCGGCTATCGTTCACCAAAGCCCCCGTGTGAGATTTCACCGCTTTTTCTTTTTGGTGTTTTTTTTTATTCGCTTAACCTCACGCCGGCTTAAAAAAAAAAAAAAATCACAGAGTTTAAATTTCTGGCCTCGGATTCGCGACTCGCGCGGCTAATGGACACCGTTTTCCAAGGCTGTGTCACTGCGGCCCTTTTTTCCCTCGTGAAACTCCATTTACTAGTCTAGCCTCCGCGGGTGAGAAAAAATATGTTTGAATTTATAAGGGGTTGTGCATAAGAACATAGTCGGAGCATAGGGTTCTAGTACATTTTTTGCTGTATGACTTTTATGTTTTTTCAAAAGCATTTTTTCTAAAATGTGGCTTTTGGAGAGAAAACCTTGGGTCTGCTGGGTTTTTTTTATGCAAGTTTGTGTAGCTGATGTGGAAATTGTTAATTGAGCATAGTCTTGAACATACAGTAGGGATATGCACCGATAAATCGGCCATCTGACATTGTGTTATGAAAGTCATAGCCTGTATGATGAGAAAGAGTTTAATGTATTGGACAGAAAGTATAGGCTATGCTGCCTCAATCAAAATCTTTTTTTATGCTCTACTGGCATCAAGCATGCACTAATATGTAATAATATAAAAAATGTATTTAAACATGGTTAGGCCAGCAATGTCATGCTGCTATAGGAAAAAAACATATTTAAAACAGTGCTATTGAAATGTTATTGTTTATGCTTGCTGATGGGCTGTTGTTAGTAATTGCCTGTGTAAAATGCATCATTTCAATCTGGTGAAACTGCACTGTTAAAAAATCAGTAGTTGGAATCGGCCCCAAAAAAGCTGATTGGTGCATAGTTGGTGAGAACTAATGTTTGTACTACTGTTTTTGTTTTCCCTTCCCAACAGAGTCACATCTCTCTCCCCCTCTTCGTCTCTGAATGGTCTTTGAATTCAGATCAAATTGAAATAAAATATAATATCTTTTGTCCTCCCCATTGCCACTGTACACTATCATCTGGCTACGAGAGAGAGAAATGGAGATAGAGGGAGGGGGTAGAAGTAGAGGGCGGGAGAAGAAAAGGAAAAGACAGCGTGGAAGATCAGGGCAGAGATAGAAAGAGAGCGAAAAGGAGAGATCCAGATGTGTCCATGTCTCCCAACAGCTGTCATCTGCTCTCTCTATAGGAAGTAAGAGGAATGCTGTTGAACGAAGGTGAAATGTGAACACTATGAATCTCATTATTTCACCACGGTTGGCTTTTTCTCTTGCTTGTTTTGACTCACAGGGCTTTATTCAGTACTTTTTCCTCACAGAGCTTTCCATGAATTGCAAATTTCATCAGTTGGGACCCCAACACAGGCCATGGGAAGATAAAAAAAAAAAATGGTCTGCTGAAAAAGTTAGAAAATCTATTCTATTCTGTTCTATTCTGTTTAATTTTTTCCCCTATTCCGTCTCCACTTTTGGTTCTTTTCCAACATATTCCATTCTTTAAGTTTTGATGCACTGAGCTGAATCCTGTTCTGCTTACTTAGCCAATGTACATGTGTGTGTGTGTCTTAGCTGAGTGCATCTGCACGTTAAATATGAACAGCAGACAGTACATTAAAAAAGACACACACACACACACACACACACAATCGGATGGGATGTTCATGGGATGAAAGAGGCTGAAAATGGGAACGATTTATTGAACAGAGAAGAATGACTTTCATTCCAAGCCCCTTGTCAGCGTGTGTGTGTGTGTGTGTTACGTGTGTACGTTCTGATGTGAATGTCACATGAATGTTACAGCAATGGAAAAAAAAAAAGAGATGCTTTAGATGTGATTTCAGGATGTGCAGAGATTTGCAGATCACACGTGGTTTCGTATCTGCCACAAACAACACAAGTGAATATGCTAATGTGGATTCTGTTGCGCTGTCGTCACATTTCCTTGTTTGTGAAAGGCGGCAGGGAGAGAGAAACGGTGCGATCTGTTGTGATCAAACTGGAAACAAACAGATTGTTGAGGATGTCTGCAGCTCTAACACACAGTCAGAAAAAAAGTGGCGTTTGCTTTTTCATTGTGTAATCACTTTAATTTCTTTGCGCAAACACATAAACAAAGTTCCACTCTTATACAGCATCTGTATTAGCTTTGACTCAGATTGGCATTTGTAACAGACACCGTGAACTATCTCATTGTCTTTCTTCTTCTCTGTCTCTCTTACATATTCTTCCTTTTTTTCCATGTCTCCCATCTCTCTCTCTCTCTCTCAATTCAATTCAATTCAATTCAAGGAGCTTTATTGGCATGACGTACATGTGCACGTGTTGCCAAAGCATAGATTCAAACATTAATGAGATAGAAATAAAGTAAAATGAAATGAAATACACTGCATATTAAATATATAGATTCAGCACATAGAATATACGGATACTGAGATTTTGAAAGTTCTCTATTCTTTCAGAGATTTTTGAAAAGTATGTGTTCCTGATGTGTTCATACTTGGTCCAGGAGAGAAGGAAGTGTTCCTAACTTTCTATTTCTCCTGAGTCGCAGTGCACACACACACTGCCAACAGTGATAATATTCTTCTTCTTCTAATATTCTTCTCTCTGTGTGTCTCATCAGGAGATGGCCAAGATCCTGAATCACCCTCGCGTGTACGCCTTCCTCCACGTCCCCGTGCAGTCGGCCTCGGACAGCGTGCTGATGGACATGAAGAGGGAGTACTGCGCCGACGACTTCAGGAGAGTGGTGGACTTCCTCAAAGAGAGGTAGGACCGGGACGCGGCCTCCTGATGGATCCGTGTGTGTGTGTGTGTGTGTGTGTGTGTGTGTGTGTGTGTGTGGAGTCCGTCGCATGTCAGTGTCCGGTCGATACCTCCCATCACTCCTGTCTCTCCTCTGCGCTGTCTAATAGGGATAGCGTGCAAAAGATGAGAGAGAGAGAGAGAGAGAGAGAGAGAGAGACCTCAGTGAATAACATTGAGGTGAATAACACACACTCCTTTACTCGCCCACTCACTATCTCACCTGCAGAGGCTGCTCAGAATGAAACAGCTGCATCTGAGATAGTGCTCTCTAGTGTGTGTGTGTGTGTGTGTGTGTGTGTGTGTGTGTGTGTGTGTGTGTGTGTTATGCAACCCCGTCAAACTCTTAATGTTGATAGTGATACACATCCTGTAATGTCGCCTCTAGCCATAATTCTGACTTTGATCTGGTTTGGATAGGACAGCCTATGTCAGAGGGAGTGTGTGTGTGTGTGTGTGTGTGTGTGTGTGTGTGTGTGTGTGGTTTTGTTAGCGTGACAGCTTACAGGTGTTTGTTTGGACAGCGCCACACTTTCGCCCTCCCTCTCTTTCTCTCTCTTTCTCAGTCTCTGAGCTGACTCACTGTGTTGTTACTGAGTCATCAGATAAAACTGAAGCCATGTCATTACAGACACATTCATCCCACCGGATAGTATTGTTTTGCATTAGGAAGGCAGAGTGTGTGAGTCGTTATCCAGGTATGTTGTGCAGCCAAAACAACCTCTCCACTTTACCTGTCTCTCTTTTGGCTATGGAGAAGATTTTCTATAGTTAAGTTTTATTATTGATATACAGTAACGTCCAAAATGATTAGATTGGAAGAGCCAACTAATTTTGTCTCACTTTAATCTAAGCCAGTGGTTCTCAACGTGGGGTCCGGGGACCACCAAGGGTCCCTGAGGGGGTTCCATGGGGTCCCCAGGAAATTGATGAATTGTTAAAACTTCACCATTATTTCATCTACAAGAAGTTAACACAATTAGAGAATGTAGAAGAATGACTGTTTTGATCATAGTTTCTCTGTTATCTCTCTACCTACAATACAGATAGTCATGGAATTCTGGACAAAATCATATCCAACGATAAACACATTCTCAGATTTGGGTCAGAGAGACAAAATCTCATCAAATGGGGGTCCGTGGCCCTAATGTGGACTAAATTAGGGGTCCTTTATATGAAAAAGGTTGAGAATCACTGATCTAAGCAATGTAAGTTGTGTATCTGTCCTGTCAGTTTGAGTCGTGCTCTAGTCTTTCTTATTGAGAGACTTCTGTCATCCTCTGTTTCTGTGACATCTTGGAGGCACAAAACTGGTAATACATGACACACATTGTAAATGATATTCATTACATGTGCTAGAATTATTTATTATTTACTATTAATCACAGGGAACCGTGTATAGCCGAGTACTTTCAGTTGTAATCTTGGCAAATTTCAATTTTTCAGATATTAAGAAAATGATCCGTGTCTCTGAGGTTGATGACGATACATTTTTTGAGTTTACCCCATTGGGTTGAAAAGGGTTTCATAAGCCCCATGGTCATAGATTTTTATCAAACCATAGAGGTGCATGTAGGTTTAACATGGAAATCAGCATCTTCTCAGCAAATCATAGATATTAGCAAATCCCAAATTCACACTGTAGTTACAAGAGAAAGATTAATGTAGTATCTCTCATTCATCAAGACATTCATTTACAAAGTGAAACATTTCAAATTTGGGAACAATAGACAATACACAAAAATGGGACATGTTGTTTGAGGCTTGCTTTCCCAATGGACACACACTGTATAAGAGATGCACTTCATTCACATTCACCCACACACACACACACAGGCTCCAACGATGAACATGCATATTCCTGATATGGATTAAATGTAGCCCGAGATTAAAAACGTATATAAATATTCCTAAACATGTACATATTAATGCACATGGATTTGACCTCTGACACAGCACCCAATCTTTCTCAAGATAAGAAATGATGTAAATTCAATCTCATACTTTATGAAAGATAATCTGTTATGGAACTTGGGCATGATTAATTATGGCAAAGCACGCCAGGATTGCTGAATAAATATAGATTCGATGTTAAGATAATACGCTATGAAACGATTCATATGAAGATGAGTTTAGGTCAGATTTCTGCCTTAAATCTCTATGTATTACTCTGATGTTTATGTATGCAATGTGATATTTAAAGATCTTGCTGCCGTTGCCAGATAACCTCTTATCTTCACATAAGCTTTTTTTTTTTTTTTTCATGGAATTATGTGGCAAGCGTGCATGTTTTAAGATAAGTGTAAGGTATTTCTGCTTCATTGGGTCATATATGTTGTAAAATTGCGGGAAAGATGAGGGACAGAGAGAGAAACAGAGAAATCAAATGAACACGGACATGAATTCAGTCCACTGATGAACACGAGGTTGGATCTTATTCAGTGCACATGGCAAAGCTTCTTTGTATTGAACTATGTCGGTCCGGGTCCCATGAATACAGTCAAGTTATAGTCATTAATGTCTATATGTTCATCTACATGCCTTTTGATGTTGCAGATTAAAGGCATTTTGTTAGCGTACATTTTGCTCTAAGCGGATGAGATCCACGCACTGCAGCAATCAATGGGTTCATGTAGCTTACTTCATGTAGGTCAACAGTCACAGCTATCAGGTTGCTTATTGAATGTAAAATTGAGGGGAATGAGATTTCTATTCAGGTCAGTGTACAGTTAACTACATGTGAACTATATTGATGCAGTTCATATTGAATGAGGTCTTCAGGTATATAACACTGTTAGTGGAAGAAAACCCCTCCACTGATATATATTCTTAGGAGCTTTCAATGCAAGTGGAAGAAAAAGAAAATGTGAGGTTTTTACCTGACACCAGCGATGAGAAACTGTATCCAGACCACAGTCTCCTTAACTAGAGCCCTGCATTCTGGCTCGGGTCGGGCCCTCCGTTACGGTTCCGCTCTGCCCGTTCTGTTGCGCGTATCTATTATTTTACCTACAGTATGGGTAAGTCACCACAGTTATCCAGTTTTGCTTATTGTTCTATAAACACCTCACGTTGTACTGTGAGGAGCATTAATGTACCATAGAAGAATACGTATGTCCCTTTTTATGAGTGTAGATGTACTGTTGCCAAATAGAAGCTTCTCAGTGGCTCTCCGTGGATAACTTCATCTCCAACATATATTTAAGCGACATTGATTCATGTATCCTCTATTTTCCTAACTGACATGGTGATAAATAACTACAATAAGCAAACTATTATTTATATACATTTATATGGCTAAAATACGGAACAGACGGACATGTAGTATTCCATCAAAAATAGAAGTCATGCGTATCTCCAGAGTTGCGGCTCCGATCCTGTTAAAAAGCTCAACCTTTTTCTGATAAATGTTTGAACTGACACATTTAATACTGGTAATGCTTTGGAAGTGTTTTGTATGGTGTTGATTTAGTAAGCTATTCGAAATTGATCAAACACATTAGGTAAAAAAAAAAAAAAATCGGGTTCGGGTCAAATCCAAACCAGCAAGTATGTACAGATTATATGACAGGTTAGAGTATTGGTTCTCTGGACTCAAACCTTTTGGAGAGACTCAAAAATCAAGAAATATTACATGCAGATACTCTTTCCAAGCATATTTCAATTAGGTAATTTAGGCAGAGTGACTTATAACGTGTGAACAGGTGGTGTTCAGTGTCTTGTTCAAGGATACATGAGCGGTTGTGGGGATCAAACCTTTGACCTCTTGGTTATAGGACTGCCTCTGACTCACTTTTCACTGCAGTTCTGTCAGTTACTGCACTGTGATTGCAGTGAGTTTTCCCAGTCGTGTACATGGATATGTTCAAATGTCTTGTGCACCGATTCATCAGTCATATGACATGCACCACTAAGAACTCATCCGAGTTTTAAAGTTGTTATATAATGCTGCATCTATTATCCCCTGTAACTCAGTCTAGCATTAAGAAAAAAACTGCCTCATTTCCAGATTGACAACCATGTCATTTTTTATCCCTTTTTTTTGGTATCATATAGTCTGTTTTGAATGGGAAACCATGAAAAAAAAAAAATAGGAAAAATACTGGAGTTTCCCCATGACAGCGGTAATACTGATATCAAATGGTGTTCTTTTCTTCTCATTGCTGTGGACTTATCAGGCTTCCATACTAATTAGGGTCCCACAAAGCACCCTAAACCCCCTTCTGCCCTGCATTTCAGGAGGGAGTTATAGACTTGAACACTCCATTATGGTGTTTATGCGAGTGTGTGTGTGTGTGTGTGTGTGTGTGTGTGTGTGTGTGTGTGTATTTACTCCCTAAAGCTTCTGCCATGTTTGAGCAGATATGAGGAGGGAATTACGGCTAGATTACCGAAGTCAATCTCCTGTCAAAAAAGCTGACAGAGAGAGAGAGAATGTGTGTGTGTCCCCTCTATGACTGAGTGTGTTTTTTTATGTCATTGTACATGTGTGTGTGTTTATGATTGAATAAGTGTGTGTGTGTGTGTGTTCCCTATTCCTAGACAAGGATTATTAGACCGTCTGGTCAAACAAACATGATTTATCGTTACAGCTATTACTACTGTGTGTGTTTGTGTGTACGTGTGCATGGGTGTGTGTGTGTGTGCGCATGTGGCTGTTTGTGTGAGTGTATGCAAAGCCTCCCTAGCACATTGTGTGTGTGTGTGTGTGTGTGTGTGTCCATTTGTGTGTCTATGAGCGTTTTTTTTTTGTTAATTTTACTTTCCTGTCTTCCCTCTCATTTTGTCCATTCACTTAAAGGTGCTACATGTAACATTTTTAAACATCAATATATCATTGTCATATTAATTGTGATGTCTGGGTATCATTAACCATAAAAAAAGCACTTATTTTATCACTTATTTATTACTTATCACTTATTTTGTGTTTTTCTCTGTAAAAAACTTCTATAGTGTTTCTGTATTCGTTATATCTTCTTCCTTGTCTGTTTTTCCACACTTTCAGACTTCCACACTTTTTTGTCTTGTCTGTGTGTGTGTGTGTGTGTGTGTGTGCGTGTGTGTGTTCCCACTGCTCTTCAGGCAGTTGTTTTAGCCCGCAATAGAAGCCTCTATCCCTCTGTCTCCAGTTGTTATTTTAGCGTCCAACAGAAATTCAAACACAGTGACACTGATCCGACCACTCTGTGGCAAATGGTCATGGGAGACACAACGTGACCACAAACACACACACACACACACACACACACACACACACACACACACACACACACGCACACTAGCTCGCCACACGCAGCGTATCACGCCATTAGATCTTGATTTACATAAACTGTCTGGCTACGTGTGTGTCTGTGTGTGTGTGTGTGTAATTGAAGCCAGAAATTGAGTCACCGCACACACACACACGTACACACACACGTACACACAGAAACACACACTTTGAGTGCTGTCTATTGTGTGAAATCAATACCAGTACGCATCCAGCGGTCTGACCCATTTGGCTGCAGCAGTAATAGCTGGGTGCAGTTCAGGGTCTGGGAGCGAGGCCAGTGCTTCGGACAAGCCAAAGCACACTCCCCCTCTGTGTGTGTGTGTGTGTGAGAGAGAGAGAGAGTGAGAGAGAGAGTGAGTGAGTGTGTATGTGTGAAACATAAACAAACCCAGGGAGGGAAGCCTTTTAAAGGACCGTTTTTAGATTCGGGGTCTGTCAGCAACTCTGTTTTTGAGAGAGAGAGAGAGAGAGTCCCCATCTAAAACATCTGAGAAAATGAAGGTGGTCTTTCATCAGCAGTTATGTATATACAGTACATGAATATGAGCAAATTGTCATACGATAACTTCCCCACTAGGCCCTACTAAGACCGGGTGTTGAACGCACGGGACTGTGAATGCGAAGCGGAGCGTCACTGGAAAAGAGCAAAACGCGCTTACATGCATACGTGTAAGATAGAAGAAGAAAAAGATGAAAAGAATCCTACACCGAAACCTTTCCTGCCGCATGCGAGGGCGAGACGGAGAGCGAGAGATGAATTAAAAGAGAGATAATAGGCCTATAACTGCAGCCTGCCTCGCCACAGGCTACACTCGTCTGTTTACCGCTGTTGTTGTTCGTTCCTCCTCGCCTTCAAACACTCCACAAAGAGAAGAGACGGCCTCACACCACGCTCTCTGTGTGTGTGTGTGTGTGTGTGTGTGTGTGTCTTGACAGCTCTGAGTTATAAAGTGTTATTTACCGGTTCGCTCTCTCTCACAGGTTCACAGGTTTGCTCTCATGCAAAGTGAAAGGGGATGCCATACGTGTGCGCGTGCGTGTGTGTGTGTGCGTGTGTGTGTGTGTGTGTGTGTGTGTGTGTGTGTGTCAGACACGTGGGTTAGGGACACACTCTACCTTGTATGTATGATGTATGATGCTCAAATTCTTTATAGTCACCCAAGAGATTTCTCCCTGTTTTCACACAGTTGTTTTTGTCTATGCAGAGAGAAAAGAAGAGCATATGCTTGACAAGTGACAAGCCATCATTCACGTGTGATTTTTTTTAATTTAATACGGTGGATCGTTTTAAAGTGTGTGTGGTAGTCTGCCTCATAGGTTACGGTGTAATAATAATAATCTTTATTTATAGAGCACTTTTCAAAACCCACGTTACAAAGCGCGTCACAAAGGCAGCAAAATAAAACAGACAAGTCATAAAATCATCAGGTTTTTAAAAGAAAACATAAAAAGTGTAGGAAAAGATAAAACATTTTTTAAAGGAAATAAAAGACAGTTCAAGGGAAATTAAAACTCAAGTAAAATCGGGAAAGGCTCTCCGATAAAAGTATGTTTTAAGAAGGGACTTGAAGGAGATCACTGACTCAACCGACCTGGTGTAGCTTCTCACAATCAGTCCTTTGTTGAACCGTATGAAGCGGAGAGAGAGAGGGAGCTCATGCAGGTATGTGTGAGGTCAGGGCTTATCTAACACACACACACACACACACACACACACACACACAGTGGGAGACAAATGGATTTCTCTGTACAAACAACTATATGCCACCAACACCGCAGAGGTCACGAGGGGTCAACTGCCCCTGGCCTTCCTTATCAGGGAAAGCACACACACACACACACACACACACACACACACACACACACACACACACAGGCAGACCTCCCTCCTTGACATTCTCTGGTTTTGAAGTTCTTGAACTCCATTATGAACTTGAGCCAACTTTCTTCCTCGGCTCGTTTTCTAAAGGTAGTTGAGGTCTGTGGCTTTTTCTTTTTTTTTCTTTTCTTGCATGTGGCTTTTTTTTTTGGTCTAGTGTTCTTTAGCCTTGTCGGTCGCCTGAGCAAACAGAAGTGATCACAGCCGAGTTAGAAAGCGGAATAACACGGCATCGCAAAAAGCCTCAATAGTCTTTTAACTAATGAGATGCTGAAATCAGAGGGAAAAAGCAACTCAGGATAGCACAGAAATGTCCAGAGGAAGGGTCAATGACATGGTGTCCATCAATGTGAGAAATGAATGGGGATTCTTGGCAAAAATGTCCTTGAAAGCAAATTTTCACGTTTTTGGATCTGAAAACAGAAAATCTCGGCACCACAAAAAATAGAACACCCAATTTTTGTTAAAAAAAAAACAAACAATAATCGCGGAATAGAATGGACTGGTTGGGACAGAGAGTGGGGAAATTATATTATCCTTTTCTGTAAGGCCTGCTATGAGTTTCCAGCAGTGGGAAATATGTTGAAATAATTCATAATGATACAAATCGAGTGTTAATTTGCCAATTAATAGAAAAAACCCTAACCCTAAAAAAGTGAATTTCTTACCCTGGTGTCCATAGTACAGCTTGGCCAAACTTCATATACTCTAAGTCTGTTTTCATCCACCTTGAGGCATGCATTATGGTCGGGAGGTGTATTGATGGTGGAATGCCCCAGTCACCTGTCACCGGGAGTCCGTTCTCACTGATCAAAGCCAATGCTAATTCCCCACTTCTCCGTCCCTTAATAGAACATGTGTATGATGAATCGGTGAGAGGGAATCAATCCACCGCAGCTTAACAGGGCGGTAATTATTAAAGACGGGCCGCTGGTTCACAGTATGTGGATGTGTTGGAGAACAGCTAAGGAAGCTCATCTCCTCTTCATCACATGCTCAGACATCATCGGTTTTTCATTGGAGGGGTTCGGCCTTTGGATGCCAATTTCTCTCATTGGTTTAAAAACTCCTAGCGACTCTACCTTGATATTGCCCACTATTCCATTCTACTGCGCTTTAATATCTGCCATAATTCACCCTCCAGTACAAAGAGCTTTTCTAAAATCAGCCATGTCAATGTCGAGAGAAAAGTGACATTAAACATCCTTTAAGTGACATAACAACTCATTTCTCCAACTTGTTCTAAATGAATTGTTTTCCGCCACGCATGGTTCTTACACTCACTCGAATAATTATTCTCATTAAAACGGTTAATTTGCTCCACTCCGCCGACATAGACCGTATTTTATTTTTCCGCACCCCTTTTCTCTCTGCTTCTATCAATTAAAATCACATTATGAAGTGCAGTCTTTATGTAATGATGTATGGAGAAAATCCTATTATGGTGAAATAAGGCTGTTACGGAAAGAGTTAACGCGGTCGGAGGATTTCGCCGCGGTTCTCTGGTGGTTTTGCCGTAATATCGCCAAACTACTCCCAAGGATTAAGTGCTTCTGAACCAGATGGGTCGGGTGGGGGGGTTGTGTGTGTGTGTGTGTGTGTGTGTGTGTGTGTGTGTGAGTGAGTGTGTCGAGAAGCAGTATTAACGTCCTGAGGTTTAGAGTTAGCTGGGTCGAGCAGCGAAGAGGGTTTGTTACTAGGAAGGGAGAGGTGTGTGTGGGTGTGTGTGTGTGTGTGTGTGTGTGTGTGTGTGTGTGTGTGTGTGTGTGTGTATGAGACCTTCTGTCACCCCCCCCACCCCCCCCTCAAGGCAGTAGGTGGCTATCCCAGGAGGTTGTGTGTTCCTGACCCCTGAAAACCTCCTTCGCTCTCAGGCCACAGAGGTCCTTCCCCCCTAAGGAGACACACACACACACACACACACACACAAGCACATGCCTGTCAGCTGTAGATAGGCTGTACTGGCTTATGCTACCCATAGTATCATTTTGATGCTGTTATGTAAAATCCTTGCATATGTTTCTTAATGCCCATTGGAGTCTTCACCATCTTCACTTGACTTCATTATGCTGTCAAATCGTTAAAATCTCAGTACCCGCATTTGCTTGTTTGTGAAAGGCAGGGATAAGAGGGAAAACAGTATTGATGCTAGGGCTGGGCGATATGGTTGAAATCAATATGATAATCATAAGGATTTTTCTCAATATCAGTATATATCACGATATGGTTCATGTATGCAAAATCATGTTAAATAATCAAATTAATGTTCATCTCATTGAACCGAATGGTGATGTTAGGTGTGATGTCAAACAAAACGGAAATATTCAAATAATATTCCTGCTATACCTTATTTTATGAGAGTTTTTAAGTAAAATTTGCTTGTCATCATCAATTTAGACAGCAGAAATGTGTGTCACGATATCAAAATATCTTCATATCATCACAATATGATTCCACTGAAAGATGATAAACGATAATATTGAATTATCGCCCAGCCCTGATTGATGCTGTCATACACAAACTGGAAAGCATACTAGCTTGGGATTGGACGATATATCGGAATTCAATATATCGCAATACAAAAATGTGACAATATGTATCGTGAGGCAGAAAAATGAATCGCGATATTATATCCATGTTATTCTGCTGTAGTAATCACAAATGAGACGCTTGACCATCACAATTTCACAAGCTCTCCATCCAAATGATATTATTTACACTTTGTAATGACATTAAAGCTAGCACATTATTTACCAGATTATTGATGTTTATATAACGTCGAGGGAGTCTCCAGCTGCAACAGCTGTGGAGTGTCCCCAAGCCACTGAGGATTTGGAGGTCAACAGGTGATTGATCTCGAGCAGCCTAACAGCTGACTGCTACACTGACCGTTGACCTCCAACATGACCTCTGGAGACCCGGCTCTCCCCGTCCGATCTCCCTTGTTTTATCCCAGCGCTTCGAGGAAGAAGCTGTCCTGTCCTTCAGTTCTCTAGTTTCTCCAGATTCTCTGTTTGCAACCAAAAGCATATACCATATATGACTGAAATGTTGCATCAGACCCCTAAAGAAAGAAGATTAAAGAAATTATTTATAAACTGCATGATTATGACTCTCAGTCTGCCCTCTAGACCGGTCTCAAAATCCGAAAATTTTAGAAGCCTCGCTCACAGGTTGAGAAAATGAGTGTGTATGTGCTACCCCCCTCTCTTTTGAAATGTGCACTCGTTCACCCCTCTTTAGCGTGTGAGAACGTTCCCCCACCTGCACCTGAGTTCATCTAATGGTCTATAATTATAATTACTCGTGACGATAGTTTTGTTTTATATTGGCTTGATGTTTATCAAAATAACCTGGGAATAAGAGCTGTTAAATGAAACGTGTCCCCAGGGGAAATTTATTCTTATTATTCTCAATACACTCTCTCTCTCTCTCTCTCTCTCTCTCTCTCTCTCTCTCTCTCTCTCTCTCTCTCTCTCTCTCTCTCTCCCTCTCCCTCTCTCTCTCTGGGTGGTCTCCGGACTGACCAGCCCACTATTAGTCCAGCTATAAAACAACTCGCCGTGATCTATAAAGCGGAGGGAACATTTCACCACTTCACACATCTTCAAAAGTGCAGCTGGCTGGTACAGAGCTACGGCTCATGCCACAAAATGGCGGGTTCAAATCTGGCTCATGACCTTTCTCGCGTGTCATCCCCCGAAATGCCACGTCATAATCGATGAAACGGCGCGGCCTGTTGACGAGACAATAAAGCTGTTTCTCTCGGTTAAGTGAAAAAAAAACAAAAAAACAAACACCGGAGTCCTGAAAAACACCTGGCATTTGGTTAGATAATAGCCGAGACCCAGGTGCCGTTAGTCCCAGACAAGTTCTAAACAGTCCACCAAAATTGTTTAAGGCAGCGTTTCTTAAACTATCAGGTGTAACCTTTTTCTTCTGGGTCCCCAGATGGTAAGAGGGACACTTCCGTTTGTCTTAATGAGTTTGGCCCCCATGGTGTGATGAGCCTGTTGGGGTCCCGGGATGAAAAAAAAGTGTGTGTCCCGTGGTTTAAGCTGGTAGACAGCAGCCATAGCTCTGTCTAAAAGATAGCAGTATTCACATTTAGATATGCACAATTGCATAATTTGAAATGCTTGACGAGACCCCTATATCAGTGATTCTCAACCTTTTTCATATCAAGGACCCCTAATTTAGTCCACATCAGGGCCACGGACCCCCATTTGATGAGATTTTGTCTCTCGCACCCAAATCTGAGAATAATTTTTATTGCTAGATATGATTTTGTCCAGAATTCCATGACTATCTGTATTGTAGGTAACAGTGAAGCTATGATCAAAAC
Source organism: Centroberyx affinis (assembly GCF_046629955.1). Classification (NCBI taxonomy): domain Eukaryota; kingdom Metazoa; phylum Chordata; class Actinopteri; order Beryciformes; family Berycidae; genus Centroberyx; species Centroberyx affinis. Next base: position 38,389 of record NW_027281993.1, read on the forward strand.
AGTCATTCTTCTACATTCTCTAATTGTGTTAACTAATGAAAGTTTAAACAATTCATCAATTTCCCGGGGACCCCCTGGAACGCCCTCAAGGACCCCTGGTGGTCCCTGGACCCCACTTTGAGAACCCCTGCCCTATATACTTGAGTGTTCGCATATGGTAAAGTCAAGGGTCAGAACATCAAGGGTCAGTGTTGGTCTTTTTTTTTTTTTTTTTAATCTGAGATATTTCAATTCTAAATTTGAAATCAGCTGTAAATTGATGGCTGGAGCTTGGAGTGTGTTGATAGAGCAGGAGGCCCAGACAGAGCGACGCTGACTTGCTGTCTGCATGTCTCCCTCTCTTTATATGCGTCTCTCTCTCTCTTGCATGTCATCTATCTCTCCCGAGTTAGTCTCTCTCCAAACAAACAGGCTCCAAGACACTCGCGTTGTGTGTGTGTGTGTGTGTGTGTGTGTGTGCGTGCGTGTGTGTTAGTCATCCCTATTAGTCACGAAGAGCGATCGGGCTGTATCAAGCTTACTGCGGGGTTACGGCGGGTCACATGCAGCAGTAGCGTGACTCTGCTGTGTGTGTGTGTGTGTGTGTGTGTGTGTGTGTGTGTGTGTGTGTGTGCGGCGCGGCGAGGCTCCCCCCCTCGCTCCGTTTGTTTGTTTTTAGAAGAGTCGCCTTAATATTGGTTTACTCACACACACACCTAGAGGTTTAAGGTATCGGGGGCAGGGCTAACGTTTCAGGGGGAGGGGTGGCGACTTCCCCCCGGAGGCATGGAAAAAAACCAGAGAGGGAGAGAGAGATAAGGAAGGAGTGAGAAAAGAGAGAGAGAGAGAGAGAGGCGGGAAGAGTTTGCCGCCGTAACCTGCCACACCGGCGGGACTTTTCGCCCCCCCCCTCCCTCCTCCCCTCCTTCTCTTCTCTTTCCCTCTGGCTGATGACTCAGCAAGTAAATGAAGCAGCCAGGGTTTCTGTGTGTGTTTTGACTCATGGTATTTTTTCTCGAAGCCCTTATTTAGCCAGGCAGATGGACGGAGAACGTATTCCTATACAGCAAACAGCCTGAGGGGGGGGGTGTGTTTGCAGGCAGGGAGGGTTACACACACACACTGCAGTGTTTTTTGGCTCGGTACTGAGAGCCGTTGGGTGCTCAGTGCCTTGCTCAAGGGCGCTTTGATTGTCCTTATAGTGATGTTGAACTTTAGTAGTACCTTGGGTTGTGTATCTTCCTCCATAATAAAACCCAAAAATCTGTGATTCTCTGTTATCTGTTGCTCCGGTAGAGGACATTGTTTTTGTTTTTTTCTCTCTCCATTCACTGCCATCGTATGGAGGAACTCCAACAAAGCAGATTCTGACAATATATAAACAAACGAGTCATGTCACTGAACTGTGGTGAAGTGAATCACTTTATTTATGTTTATTAAACCTTTCAGTGTAAACCAAAATCCAGTCGGAGGACACTTATGCCGATGGAACGAAGAAAATAATAAGTTTACCAATAATTCTAAATAGTCAAAAAAAAAGTAGCAGACAGGACTTTGCCGAAGCAGATTCTGCCACTATACAAAAAAACAAGTCTCTCACTTTTTTTCCTCCCATTTACGAAGCAACAGATAACAGAGAATCACCCATTCTGGTGTTATATCATGGCCAGGAAGCGACACAACCCAAGGCACTACCAAAGTTCAACAACACTTTAAGAAGAGTGCTCCTTGTTTACTTTCCACGGCCAGACTTATGAGCATCCACTCACAAGTCTGCCTCTCTAACCTCTCTGCTGGGAGTTGTTGATTCACATTAGAATGAGTGTGTTTTAAGTATAGCCATGTATGCAGGGTGCTTTTCCTGCACGGGGAAAATGAGGAACTGAAAAACACACTAGGAAAAAAAAAACATCACTTTGAATAGTTTGAGTTTTGGTACAGTGCGGAATCTGACCAGTAGATGGCGCGTGTTAGTTACATTACTCACTATTTCCCTAAGCACCTGCATGCGTCTGCTCATTGGTTGTGTGGACAGGACGTCCCACTGTGCTGCTTGCTTGGCTAAAAACAGCCACTGTTGACAATTTGTGACTCTTTTTTTTTGCTAGATTCGCGACTTCTCCGACAGCGACTATGTTTCTCAAAGGTTACTAGCAACAGTTCGAGACACTTTCTTGACCCATGGGATAAAATGTAAATGTGTTGACCCCCAAAGCATTTGCGAACAAATTCAGGGGTGTCTGCAGGCCCTGAAAAAGTCTTAAAATATCTTGAACTTTTAGCAATATTCAAGGCCTCAAATGCTGTTAAATACAGCCACAAGGCCTTCAGTTCAATTTGAGAGGTCTTAAAAATGTTGTGGCTTGTTGATGTGCTGTTCTAGAAAGAAGAGAAATCGTCCCGCTAACAAATGTTTTTGTTTGTGTTTTCGTTTTTGTAGAAAAATTGGTCTTACATTTCATTCTTACTGGCATTAAAATTGTCTTGAAAAGTTAGAGATTTACGTTGACGACATTTGCAGATGCCCGGAAAATAGGATTGATACGGCTGATGACTCAAATATGCAAATTAGCATTTGAAGTCATATGTACTACCAAAGACCCATTGTAAAACCTATCCTACCAATCAGAAGGCCTGGCTGCAACTGCTTTAGAAACTTCAGCCTCCAGATAGTGATGTTTTTTTCCAGTATCGCTTCAGGCTACACTCTGGTGTTTGAAGTTGTAAAGTGTGTTCTTAGCTGGGCTTTAATCTGCCTTTTGCTCCCTTACACCTCGAGTGGTGGTGAGGTGCACTCACACTGCTGATGTGCACACCGGGCTGGGAACCAGGCTTTGAACCTCAGAAACAGAGGACTTAAAAAAAACAACAAAGGGCTTTTTACAATGTTTCCAAGCATCATCTAAAGTCAGAGCCGGAATTTCCTCCCAAGTGCCGCGTGGCATCCTTGGAGAGATTTGGGAATACCCCGTCTGGCTGTGTGTTTATGCCACCTGCCTGTGTGTGTGTGTGTGTGTGGGTGTGTGTGTGTGTGAGAGAGAGAGAGAGCGAGAGAGAGAGAGTCCAGGAAGGAGTGAGAGAGGGAGGGATTCTTCCTGCCTACATACCTGCCAGTGTGTGTGTGTGTGTCAACAAGTCTAGCTTCGTGAATTGGCTCTGTTAAAACAACAGGAAACTAAAAGAGAACGAGTCATTAACTTCACAACAAGTTGAAACCGAGGTGTGTGTGTGTGTGTGTGTGTGTGTGTGTGTGTGTGTGTGTGTGAGGGAGAGAGAGAGGGGGAGACAGCTTGTGGATAATGACTCTTGGCAGTTCCCAGCGCATCCTTGTCTTATTGACACTTCCTCTGGATTATACCTCATTTCCTTCCCGCAAACCGCACACACACACACACACACACACACACACACACCTCGACAAAGAGAGAGCCCCACTGTAATTACAGGAGTTAAGCTTTCCTTCATTAAGAGCTGTTTGTTAATTTCATTACAAGGCCCTCTCAGGCCACGCAACCTACACTTCCTGCCTTTGGAGAGAATGGGAGACACACACACACACACACAGACACATGGGAATGAGGTGTATGTGTGTGTGAGAGAGGGAGGGAGAAAAACACAGATGGACAGAGAATGTTGACACTTATGTAAGTGTGTGTGTGTGTGTGTGTGTGTGTGTCCCAAGAACATGTCAGAACAGTGGTGAAACTCTATGCCTCCCAGTGGTCACAAAGAGCAGGTGGCAAAACAACAGCCCAGCCCACACACACACACACTCTCTCTCTCTCTCTCTCTCTCTCTCTATCTCTCTCTCTCCCCTCTCCTCTCCTCTCCATGTACCCACCACATAAAACACACACACACACACTGGTAGAATCATTTAGGTAAGTGCAGTGTACTTTTCCCTTTAAGCACACATCCATAATGTTTTTCCTTCTAGTTAAATCTCACACAATGTCCACATATAATGTAGAGAAAACAATAAAACTCTGCTGGAATTCCTTTTTTTTCCTCTGTTGTTGAGTTTGTTATCACTTCACTCTGCTTTCTTGTTTTCATCAACTTGTCTTTTTCAGGTCATCATGTCAGCACAGCTAGATTGGAGTCAGTCAATATTGGCCTTTGCTAACTGAATCTGGGTTATCATTTCCACCCTTTTCAATGAACTGCTTTTATTCGGGTCGGACTCCGGAGCCACAAGGTTATCCTCCTGCTTTCAGAAGGACAGAGGTCATGTTTGGGCCGCCACAGTTTCCCTACTTGTTACGCCTTTTTCTGTGTTTGCTCAGATATCCCGGCTTTGTTTTCCTATTAGAGCTTATTTGCACTGGTATGGGAAAGGGCATCGGTGTGTTTCCCACTATAGAAAATAAGCATAAAAACATAGATTGGAAGTTCTGAAATCGCACGACTTCAGTTTCACCCCAGGAGAAACTCTTAGCCACTCTTAAATTCGGCATAATTCACCAGTAATTATGCTTATTTCAATAAAATTCCAACTTTTAGAGTCAGATCGCCTATCCCCACAGTCCTCTCCCACCATTATACACCACAGAGAGCAGTAGCCCACAGTGTGAACCACTTATAATAACTGAGATTTTATTGAACTAAGGGCTACTTGGTGGATTGGATGTGTGCAAAATTGAAATCTCCACATGAGAGAACGTTGTAACCGCGACCTCTTATTAATTGGAGTCTGTTAATAGGCTTGAGGTTGAGTGTGAGAACACGCAGCAGATATGGATCACGCACATGGACATAAACCATCGGCCCTGGGCGAAATGGTGTGAAAATAGGGAGTCCTGTCTCAACTGGATACAGGACAGCTTTTTGTTTTATTTATTTTTGTTGTTAAATTGGTTTAAAATCCAGTTCCAGATAGCATTAAAAAGTCTTAAAGTAATTGAAAAGGTCTTAAATTTGTCTTTCTGAAACCTGCAGATAACTGACTCATTCTCTTGTCAAACAGTATGAGTCCAATACTGAAACATGCACCGAGACCCATTTTGGGGCCGATCCTGAGCTAGAAGATGAACCTGGTCTTGGTCTCCAGGAAGCTGATTCAGAGTGTGTTGAGGTTTGGTGTGTGTGAGATCCTCCTTGTGCTTTTCACCAGGTAGATCTAATGAAAACTCAGTGTTTGCTGACAGATTAGAGCTGCTGAAGTGCAAACAGCAGTGTGAGCTCACTGTGTGCTTGGTTACTTGCTGAGTCCCCCACTCTTTTGTCCCACCGCTAGAGTCCTGTTCCCTTTTCCTCTCCCTTGCCCCCAATAGTGGCCCATGTATCACTGGGTTAAGTGTGATGTAGAATAGATATACTTTATCTAAAGTTAAGGCTTAAGAAGTATTAAAATGTCTCAAATACAGTTATTAGAGATGTTATTTTTTCACAATTCTTTGCACTGCATGTTCACTCTTGCATAGATTAATACAGGATAAGTTAATAGTACAAAACAGATCTTTTTTTTCCCCATCACATCTAATCATTACTAAGCGCAATTGGACTTCATGTCCTTTAACAATTAATTTTGCTATTTAGCTAAAGCTAATATCAGAGTCTGCTGTAGGCTAAGTGAGAAGGCAGGTACCGTGGTAGTATGGTATTCTCTCTCTCTCTCTCTCTCTCTCTCCCTCTCTCTCTCTCCCCCTCTCTCTCCCTCTCTCTCTCACACACACTCACACACACACACACACACGCACACACTTGAGATTAGTCTTGAAAATATATGCATGATTAGGTCAGGTAGCATGGCCTTACAGTTTAACTGTTAACTTTACATGTGCATGCTTACACACACACTCACACCCCACAACCAAAAGGTCAGCTGATACCTTGGGCACCTCTAACAACACTGTCATGTTTCACTGTCTGACTCACCTCTCTCTCTCTCTCTCTCTCTCTCTCTCTCTCCCCCTATCTCCCTCTCTCTTTCTCTCTCTCTCCCTCTCATATCATATTTCTCTATTTGTCTCCCTTGGCAGATTGTAATCTCTGTGTGCATATGTGTGAGAGTGAGTGACACGGTGTTTTTCGACTTTTTTTCCGTTGTGCAAGAGTGAGCCTCGACTCAGGCGGATTGTCACTGGCGGCAAACACTTGCTCTGCTGTGAAACTTTTGTCTTTTGTCTCTGTGTGTGTGTGTGTGTGTGTGTGTGTGTGTGTGTGTGTGCGTGCATGTGTGTGTGTCCTGTACACTGCCGTCTATTGGGAGGCAAGTTTGCCGCCACAGCAGTAAAAGTTTCCAGGTTAGGTAATGTTTGTAAGTGTTAAGCTATTAAACCTTTAGAAATGTGTTCCTACCCCATACAGCTTAGTGCATGAAGTTATGTTAATTCTCTAACCTCAGGCAGTTAAACTTTAAGGAGGATATTACTAACAGTTAAGACTAGACCTCTGTCTAAGAGTTGATTAGAGCAGTGATTCTCACCCTTTTTCATATCAAGGACCCCTAATTTAGTCCACATTGGGGCCACAGACCCCCATTTGATGAGATTTTGTCTCTCTGACCCAAATCTGAGATATGATTTTGTCCAGAATTCCATGACTATCTGTATTGCAGGTAGAGAGATAACAGTGAAACTATGATCAATTTGCTGAGGCCCCCCCTGGAACCCCCTCAAGGACCCCTGGTGGTCCCCGGACCCCATGTTGAGTACCACTGGACTAAACTACTTCAAATCATGTTGATTCATTTCCATAGGTTACCTGTTGCCTACATGTGCTGCTGCAGCAATGAGGGTTTTTAGTTCAGCTAATGGAAAGTCATTTACTTCTCCTGTATAATGGTTTGTTTACACAGAGGACTTAGGCAGCTCCTGTAAGGGCCTCCTCAGCAAAATGAAGAATAATCCAATTTCTCTTTTATTTAGCCGACTGTAAATTAGCATGAAGAGAGTAAAGGAATGTCTGTTTTGCTCCTAAAGTTCCCTTTTTGTTTTCTTCTCCACCTACGCTGTAGTTTTGTGCTTAATCAAAATGAAAAGAGTTTTCTTGGAAGGGGAACAGTGCATAAGCAGTGCGTTCACAGCATTCAACAGTGATGTTAATAGTCTAGAAATACATGAGCTGCTTGGGGCTTGCTAGATCCAGAGCAAGCTCCACATGTTTATAGCGCTGCTCTTTTCTCACATTTGAAACTGTAAAGCATCAGTTTTGGCAGCCGCATATATTAAGTTGAGTTTTTATTGAAATCTATTTTGCTCGGTGGGTTGGATGTATGTCAGTCCGATACTGGAGATCCATTTTAATGTGAGCTGTAGATGTAATCCAGGAGAATCATAGTGAGACACAATGTGGATATGAGATGCATGTTAAGGCCAGTGCCACAGTGATGGCATGTGGAGGAAGAAAAATGTGTGGAATGTGCCTTTACGCTTCCAGCAGTAGAGTATGAACTGCAATACTTTGAAGCCTTATTTCTCTTTCTTATTACTCACAGTACAAGCAAATAACTGTTGCTTGTTTTCCAAGACACTGTCTACAGACTGTAAAAAAAACAACTTAGTTTAAGTCCATCTCCTCAGGCAGTGAAAAAAGGGCTTTCCATTTAAAGTCAAAGTAAAAATTTGCTTTATCCCTATGATGTCACCAGAACCTCGACAAAATGTAGTCTGAACTGTCCAGGATCACATAGAGTAGCAAAAGTCAGTTCTGTTTTTAGGGTGGATTTTCCCTTTAACACATTGACAAGGCCTATTTATGTTCCTCCGTTCCCTGAAAAGTCACCACCTTAAGGGAATGTGCTCCAAGCAGTCAGCAGCAAAGCGAACAGTTAAAACGGCAAATATTTTGAACTTCTGATCATTTATATTTCACGGAAAGCCATTTTCTCCAGGAATGTGCTCCAAGCATTCCTAACGCATGCCGTGTTTACATCCATTCACCTGCAGGCGCTCACTTCCCCACTGCTGAGCTAAAATCCAAATCTGGAGCTCAGTGGCATATAGTATTCTGTTGGATATTGGTTCATTCTTGTACATCATATCAGAAGTTTATTATTATTAATATTTAATAGGCCAACAAAATGTCTGTAAAGATTGCAATGAGGTTAACAAAATTCAACAAAATTAAATGAAATAAGATAAAAATGGAAGAATGAAGTTTTGTGTGTGTCTCTCTCTCTCTCTCTCTCTCTCTCTCTCTCTCTCTCTCTCTCTCTCTCTCTCTCTCTCTCTCTCTCGGTTATTTCGTCTAATTTAGAAGTGCAGTGCAAATGAGTCAAGTCTGCAGCTAGATCAGATAACACACATGCAATCAGAGATGCACACACACATGCACACACTCACACACACACACACACACACACTCTGTATAGCCTCTGAAACCTGATAACCCTGATCTTATACTGAGTCAGTTTTATATTTTTCTACGTGTTGCTTTGCTAACCTGAGTGTCCCCCCTACAGGCTTCCTAGAATACAAACGTTTAGCACACAAATCACCTAATGACCGTTCTTGAGGAACTGTGTTTTGACTGCTGCAGTGTGTGAGTGATGCTTTTTATTTATTTTTAATGATGGTTATGCGCTTTACTGCGTTTTTATGTGTATTGTTGTTGTTTGTGATGGGTTTTGCTCTAAACCAAATAGCCCTCTGGGATCATAATGACTGAACTGAACTGAACTTCATACAGTAATTTCTCCCTTCTCTGACAGACCCTTCTCCTAACTCTGTGTGTGTGTGTGTGTGTGTGTGTGTTTTGTGTGCATGCTTGAGCTCTTTTTTTTTAACTGATTTTTTATTCAACACACATAATACAGAGAACATACAGCTTGGAGGAGATGCATCTACAATTACACTTGTTTTGACTTATATTCTTTTCATGTCTGTTCTGAACATTGTTATGAAATAATTCTTCTTCAGTGGTAATAATAATTTTCATAATACATAAACATGAGCAGCACATATCATATACAATACAATAACTATAGTATTAACCTAACATACTTTGTGGCTTATACTCCAACTGAGCAGCAATTTTGCATGCTTGAGTTGCACAAATATGTGTGTCTATCTGTGTGTGTGGTTCTGTGTTAGGGTGTGTGTGTGTGTGTTTGCGCCGGCAACAGTCTGTACCAGTGTGTGTGTGTGTGAGAGAGAGAGAGAGAGAGAGAGAGAGATGGGAGACGGACACCCTTTGTTGCGGTTAATGAGAAATAAATCATTCCATTTAATCTCCTCAATGCTGCTGCTTATGGCTTCAAAGACTGTGATGAAATACAGCATATCACAGAGAGAGAGATGCAGAGAGAGAGAGAGAGAGACTGGAGGAGGAGGAAGGGAGAGATGCGGTAGGGGAAGGAGGAGAGAGAGGCGGGGGGGAGAAATAAAACGAGAGAGACAGATGGGAGGAAAGAAAGGAGGGAAAAGAGGGAGAGATGTAAGGGTGGTAAGATCAGGGAGCGGGTGGCTGGAGAGGAAGGGGATGGATTGAGGAGAGAGAGAGAGAGAGAGAGAGAGTTCCTTCATCTGTGCTTGTGGCACAAATTAAAAGATTTCATTTGTGATTACTACAGCAGAATAAAATGGAGCTAATATCACGGTTCATTTTTCTTCCATTTTTCATTTTTGCATCGCGATATATTGAATTTCGATATATCGTCCCGTCCCGAGTTCATACTGTTTTTCCCTTTTCATGAGCTTTTCAAAATGCCGAGTCAGCATTTCATTATTCGCTTACAATGTTGAGCCAGGCACACTTGTATAATCATGACGCCTTGAGTTTGGCTGGCTGTGAACATTTTTCACGTAGTCTTGTCTCTCTTTTGTTGTTGATTATTAAATGAAGCAGAATTGACAAAAAAAAGAGAGTTTTTCTGTTCTATCAAAATCCGCCTGATGAAGCTCTCCATGTTGGAGAAATGACACATTCAACATTTTATTGTCATGAATCAGTTTTAACAGAGAAGTCATTCTTCCTACGGTATCTTGAAAATAAAAAAAGGGTTTTTTTTACATTTGGGAACATCTCTTTATATCTCTTTCTGTAAAAAAAAAAACAACCTAAAAAAAGGGGATAACGGACATATCGTTATCTGTTTATGTATGAGTTTCTGCATTACATGTTATTTCTAGAACAAGAAAGAGAGCACATACTTAAAGCATGTCCACCCTGTATGACACAGAGATAAGCCTTTTCATTGCAGCTTTTATCCAGCGCTTTGATGTTTGCAGTATCTGTCCAGCACAGCTCAAACTCCCAGTGAGCGGGGATGAGGAGTCACATGCTAAGTGTGTGTCAATGAAGGTTGGCTCAAATTGAAATAAAGTGCAAAGGGACAGTCCATTTAACGCCTGGCTAGACAGTGACGGGTGTCTGTCTGTGTGTGGTGTGTGTGTGTGTGTGTGTGTGTGTGTGCACCTTAACCCTCCTTAGACCTAATGAAGTGCAGTATATATATATATCTGTGTGTGTGTGTGTGCATTCATATTACCCCTCCCACAGCCTAATGAAATGTGTGTGTGTGTGTGTTCTCATTACCCTTCTCTCAGCCTAATGAAGTATGTGTGTGTCTGTGCGTGTGCTTGCCTGTGTGTGTGTGTGTGTGTGTGTGTGTGCTAAATTGAACCGCGGTTCTGCTCTGCTGTGTTCAGGCTGTTCCATTAAATGATAAAGTTTACTGATGACTCCGGCGGGATCATTATTTACCTGGCTCTCCGTTCACCGTGCAGCAGCCACCCCGCTCTTTATAAATGGCCTGCTACATATAGAGACAGAGGTCATTTTGCACCGCGGGGTTAGGGACAAATCACTTAGTATTCAGCCGCTGCATGTTCACACGCCTCATTTGAACCTGTATCCAACTTTGCATTGTGGGGGAAAAGAGAAAAGGTAAATAAAGGTTAGCAAAGTAAAAGATTAGGCTTATTGTTTTGTGTTTTATTGTAGTATATTGTAGTGTATTAACCTATGGTAAAGTATTGTTAAGTACACAGTATTACTGTGTAGGAAAATCTCATTATATTACATTATAGTTTATGTATGCTGAACATTATGTATTATGGAGATTTTAATCAAGTACATACACAGTAATATTGTGTACTTACAGTACTTTATTATGTGTTAATACACAGGTTCATACACTGGAATAAGGCCATTGTAAAGTGTTATCGATTTGTATTTGCATACCTTTTAGATCTCTCTCTCTCTCTCTCTCTCTCTCTCTTTGTCTTTCTCTCTCTCTCTCTCTTTTTCTCTCTTTCTTTCTCTCTCTCTCTCTCTCAATTCAATTCAATTCAATTTGCTTCATTAGCATAAAAGTTTACAAACAATGTTGCCAAAGCATTAAGGTACAGTGTGTGTGTGTGTGTGTGTGTCTCTCTCTCTCTCTCTCTTTCTCTCTCTTTCTTTCTCTCTCTCTCTCTCTCTCTCTCTCTCTCTCTCTCTCTCTCTCTCAATTCAATTCAATTTGCTTCATTAGCATGAAAGTTTACAAACAATGTTGCCAAAGCATTAAGGTACAGTGTGTGTGTCTGCGTGTGTGTGTGTGTGTGTGTCTCTCTCTCTCTTTCTTTCTCTCTCTCTCTCTCTCTCTCTCTCTCTCTCTCTCTCAATTCAATTCAATTCAGTTTGCTTCATTAGCATGAAAGTTTACAAACAGTGTTGCCAAAGCATTAAGGTACAGTGTGTGTGTCTGCGTGCGTGTGTGTCTCTCTCTCTCTCTCTCTCTTTCTCTCTCTCTCTCTCTCTCTCTCTCTCACATTCACACTCTCTCACACACACACGCACGCGCACACGTGAGTGATAAAACACCAGTGAAACTTTGATTCCCATTTCCCAGCAGACACCTGACAGATTCCTATTGCCCAACAGATGGGAGCGGGGCATTGAAAGATAAATAAAGATGAGAGAAAGAGAGAGGGAGATGGAGTGAAAGAGAATTGAGAAACTAAGGGGCACCAGAAAGTGGACCCACACACCGTTTTTCTCACACACACACACCAGCAGCAGCCGGAGCGAGAGATGCCGAGGATACGAAGGGGAGAACGAGCGAGAAAGAGGGGGAGAGACAGCCGGAGAGGCGGAGAGAGAGGAGCTCGTCTGACACGTTGACAGCTCCTCTCTCACTCCGTCTCTCACCCAATCATCTACCTGTCACCTCTTCCGCTCTCCGGCGCGCCGCAATTAGCCTTAACCTCTCTTACCTCGTCCTCCTCGGGCCAGACAGTCATCACCCTCTCTCTCTCTCTCTCTCTCTCTCTCTCTCTCTCTCTCTCTCGCCCTCCGTCTTCGCTTTTGACTCAAGCGAGGATGTAGAGAGGAAACGAGAAGATCCGCCTCTTTCTGGTTCAGCGAGGGACGGGACGATATATCAGAATTCAATACAGGGAAAGTCTGGAAAAGTATTAAAAATGAATTTGATCATTTCCAGGTCTTGAATAGTTTGGGAATTTGAAAAAATGTCTGGAAAAAGTATGGAAAATGTTGTGGTTCACACATAATTCTAGCTTTTATGTTGTTGTAGAGCCACTTTGAGTCCACAGTTTTTGTTGATGTGAAGAATAATGTTCAGATAGAGGGACGCTCTTAGTACCCAGCCGCTGTCAGCATGCATTATATCAAATACCCACCAAAATCAAATCCGGTCAAGAACATAGGGTCTGGGAAAAATATGAAATTTTAAAGTGGAAACCGTGTAGGAACCCTGCCAATCATCTCACATATTCTGATATTTGTCGCTGTGAAGAACAATCTTCATCTATACAGTGATATGACCTAGTTAGCAGGGGCAAGATGTCTGTCTGCATAAATCATATTGAACAACCAGACAAAATCTTCAAAACAAATCAAGGTCTGGGGAAAAGTATGGAATTTTTTAAATTGAAAATGTGTAGGGACCCTGTCAATATATCGCGATGCAGAAATGGGATGATACCTATCGTAGGGGCGGAATTATGAATCGCGATAACTTTTTTTTCTGAGCTGAAAAAACACGAGCGAATCGGGAAGGAATGGACTTTTTTGGGTCACGGTAGTAAGCCGGACTTAGGTGTGTGAAGTCGTGTGTGTGGGAACCTCCGCTCGCCGCTATCACCCGGCGCCTCTTCAGCTAGTCCTGGCAATCACCTCCTCCATCCTCCATAGCAGAAGTGGGTGAGAAAAGTGAGCGATAACAAGGCCGACCTCTTTCCCTTTCCCCCTCTCTCTCTCTCTCTCTCTCTCTCTCTCTCCCTCTCCGTCTGTAAATTGAGCCGCTACATGACAGCACCATTACCTCCAGCTGCCACCGCTAAATCAAACACATAAGTGTCGGAGTGATTGCTCACACTCCTCCACGAGTGTCCTTATTTTTTTCCCCCTCTTTCTTTGTTTCCGTCTGTCTTTCTTTTTAGGTGGGAAGCGTTGTCTCACTGAGATAGATAGATAGATTTCGCATCCGATGTTTCGTTTTTTAGTCGATAAAACACAGGCATGAAATGAAAACTAAGACTTGGAAGAAAGAACGAAAATGAAAAAAATATGTCGAGGTCGAGTTTAAAAACCAAAAGAAAAGAAAAAGCAAGATGACAAGCCAAGACGCGACCGGATTGGATAACAGAACGTAAATGACGACAACCGTTTAACAAACTATACTGACATTTTTTCCTTTGAACGTATTTGAAAGCAGAGAATAATTGCGATGTATGTTTTTGTGGATGTGTGTGTGCACTCCGGGTTCTGAGCACATCTTCAAAACTAAAGATATGGATGACCTTTGCGACTGTGCATGTGCTGCAGAAGGGATCTGATGAGGCAAATGAGTCGGTGTGATGACAGCCGGTATTCTTTTTAAGAACATTTCACAGCCTTTCGCAAAGATCAAGTTATTTTTTGCAGGGCGTCAGCCGCGTGGCAAAGGGTTTCGGATTTGAAAACTTTCTTTTTCAAACGTATATTATATCGTACGTGTGATGTAGGAGTACCTAACACATTGGCAGCGTTTCGAGGAAATGTAGAGATGGAGCAAGCACTTGTTCCTACTGCAGAGGAAATGCTGTGCCTGCTTTATCCCCAAAGGGAATTGTTCAGAACAAATGAAATTGTGTTCTAGTTTTAGTCTTCATAGGTTACAAGGGATAGTCTGATAACTAGATTTGTTTTGCAGTATACTAGGGATGGGACGATATATTGAAATTCACTATATCGCGATACAAAAATGTGACAGTACCTATCGTGGGTTAGGGTTAGGGTTAGGGTTAGGGTTAGGGTTAGGGTTAGGGACAGTACCTATCGTGGGGCAGAAAAATGAACCGTGATATTTTTATCCTGCTGTAGTAATCACAAATGAAATCTTTTAATTTGTGCCACAAGCACAGATGAATGAACTTTACCATCTGATTCCCCCACCTCTCTCTCTCTCTCTAGCTCCATGTTATTCTGCTGTAGTAATCACCAATGAGACGCTTGACCATCACAATTTCACAAGCTCTCCATCCAAATCGTAGTATTTGCACTTTGTAATGACATTTTTCAATTGTTGTTTACATTCTGGCAAGCTAGAAAGATTTGTGGCTGATAAATAAACATAATTCTGCACAGTCAGACTTTGTTGTCATTGAACTTTTATTTATCATATTGTATCGTGGTTGTATCGAATCGTCAACCGCATATCGCGTATCAAATCTTATTTGTGAGATAAGCATATCATCCAATCCCTACAGTACATTAATGTGGATCTACACACATGTGGATCAACAGTGAGAAAGCATTAACTGGTTTACTAATGCAGGGTAGATGCAGGATAAATGCAAGATGGGACACTTCTACAATGGCTCCACTGTGTATTAGCAATATTAAGGTGACTGAGAAATGGGACAAATCATTGAAATGTAAAAAGTGTGGTGTCAAACAGTTGTTTCCTACTTGGTTTCAACACACTGAAACATTAAACAGCAGGTGGCGCTGACTCTGAAACAGTATAGGAGACTCACCACACACACACACACACACACACACACACACACACACACACACACACACACACACACACACACACACACACACTCTGAAGCCGTCAAAGCACGCGTGTTCATGCGATATTACTTCGGAGTTGACTTTTCCTCAAGACAGCAAACTTTCCAAACTTTTGCTTCTCACAACAAAACTCCCCTCAGCATTTCTTCTTTTTCCCATCTCCCATCTCTCTCTCTCTCTCTCTCTCTCTCTCTCTCTCCCTCCCTCCCTCCCGCTCTGTCCGACTCCCACGCGGCGGCGGCCCCGGCGTGCCACGCATTAACATTTCAGAGAACACAACGCTCGCCGCGCGCGCTCCGGCACAGATGGTTTAAGCGCGGTCTCTCTCTCTCTCTCTCTCTCTCTCTCCGACAGATGAACGGGTAAATATTTACCTTCCCAGATTGTCTCTCTTCCTCTCTCATCCTCCCATCCCCGCGCCCGTCTCTCCCACCGGTCTCGCCTTCCATCTTATCGCGGCGGGGTACACAGGCACATACGTTGAATATATGATGAAGCGCATGGTTGTGTGTGTGTACAGAAACTCTCACACACACACACACACACACACACATATGTACCTGTGAGGACCACAGCAAACAAAGAGTTGATAATAATTGTGCAGAAGACAATGGCGTGTTTTATGAAGCTTAATTCACCCCATTGAGGCAGATGGGGGACTGACTGTGTGCTTATCTGGAGTTTTAATTAAAAGACTTCAGTCCCCTATGAACACATTCTCCCTGTGTAAATGCTAACTCTGACTGCTAGCACACTATGGCTAATGGAGGCTGCTGTCTTCAGGGAAATGGCCTGTCTGCCTCCATGGAGCGGGAGTAGGAGTGATGGGAACAAAGCACACACACACACACAAACACACCTATTATCCTACCCTATTATCACCTGTGATTCAGGGGCACAGGACTTTGAGAAACCATAGATATACATTTACATATATAAGGAATTGATGCAGACTCTGTTCACCGTTCCACCTTCTTAAAGTCTGAATCAAATGTCTGTGACTACTTCTGTGTTTTCACAGCCTTTCTGTTCTAGGTGGTTCCTGTCACATTGATAGAAGTTAGCTCCACCAATAGGGGTGTAACGATACACTCAGCTGGATACATGGTACAGGCTTCACGGTTCGATACAATGACGATATTTTTAACAAAGTTTAAATGGAAACAAATTATGACTGTAGAAGAATCTTTCCTTATTGCTTAGACATAAAATGTCAAAAAAACCCAATATTTTCAACTTGAAGTTTAACCTATTCCTACAGTTTCTTTTATAATGGTTTCTTTCTTTGGTATATATTTTTCAGTGCAAAAAGCAAATAATGAAATCTGTTGAATAAAATAAATCAGCTTTTAACAGCAGATGCTTGTCTAAATGAAACAAATTGTAAATTAAAATAAAATGTCTAAACAACGATGTCCTCTTTACAGTTAAGTGCAAATGTCTGAACATGGTTGATCTAACATTCTCCAAATTAAAACAACACATATATTCAGACACTTATATTCTAACCTAGGAGGACATGTTTTATTTATTTATTTTTTTAAGAAAATTAGGATGTCAACATTTTCAGGTAGCAGCTGACACCTTTGACACACACTGCTAGAATTTGGTAGTGACAACCAAATTTATGAATGAGAGTGAATGAAACACGAGCATTAAGCCTGTAGTCAGCCAATCAGATGTAATGTAACACCAGCATCAAGCCAGTAGTCAGCACACCAGTCAGAAGTAATGTAACACAAGCACTAATCCTCTACTCGGCATACCAAACAGCAGTAATGTAATATTAGAATAAAGCCTGTAGTCAGTTCAGTCAGCCAATCAGAAGTAATGTAACACTAGCATCAAGCCAATAGTCAGCACACCAATCAGAAGTAATGTAACACAAACATTAAGCCTGTAGTCAGTAGTATTAACACAAGAGTCAATCCCTGCTCAGCTGGCTTGGTCCAAGATGGCAGAAAACTATAGTGATAGATGAATAGAAAACTAGTGAATTACACTCTACCACCTGATTTTGAACAATCAGCTGATTTATTTGAGAAAATGAACCATACAACCTCAAATAGGATCAAATCTATATGTTAGACACTTGTATTAGACAAGTTTCTGTCTCTATCTTCCTCTCCCTCATTGCCTCCCTCCCTTCTCTCCCTTCTCTCTCTCCATACAGGCGTGCGCATCACGTCTTAACACGGGTTCTCAGTTTACTTTCCATTAAAGCCGT
This sequence comes from Centroberyx affinis, assembly GCF_046629955.1. Lineage (NCBI taxonomy): Eukaryota > Metazoa > Chordata > Actinopteri > Beryciformes > Berycidae > Centroberyx > Centroberyx affinis. The sequence continues at coordinate 55,547 of NW_027281993.1, forward strand.
TCATATAGTCTCAGCCGTTGTCAAACAGTGGAATAATTACACGAAGCTCCTATAGCCGTGACTTTAGGAGACAGGTGTGGGTGGCTCCTGGACAGGCCTGGTGAGCAGTGTAGCAGGTGATTTATATTGATTTCTATATTTTATATGTTGATTTATATTCTTCATGTGTCTCTGGCACAGACTTAGAAAATGGTTGAGTCTGAATACTTTGTTGTTGAAGATCATGTATAGTATACTTTCTATCCTGTACTACACAGATTTCTTCATAACTTTGTTGTTTTTTTCCTGTTCTTGATTGATTTGCCTAATGTATAACGCTATAATTAAAGGTCAAAATTTCAAACTTTGAACGGCCTTAACTCCTACACCATAAGTCTGATTGGCACAAAACCTGCGATGCAAATCCAGCTATCCTTACAAATTACACTGATTGGTCTAATAGGGACGCTATAATTAAAGGTCAAAATTTAAATGTGATACCTAAGGCTCCACGGTCCAATTTTGATGAAACTTTGAGGGAGGATGCATTTCTGGCATTTAAAAAAATAGTCTGATTGGCCTGATGAGGACACTATTATTAAAGGTCAATTTCAAAACTTTGATGCCTGATTTTGATGAAACTTGGAGGGAAGGTGCATCTCGTTTCTGATTGGCCCAAGGGTTGCCTGCATCATTCATGGGGGACGACATGTTAACTTGTTTTTTAGTTCTGTGTAAGAGAGAGTAAGAGAGATAACCAAGTGATGCATGTCCATTTGATGTTTAACACACACACACACACACACACACACAGGTGAATAGCCGGAGAGGGAAGATGCTGTTATGGATTTCTTTTTTTCCTTGCTGTTCTGCAAAGTCTCTCCCTTCTTCCATCCAGCATCTATCCATCTGTTCATTCCTTCTCTCCATCAGTCCTCCTCCTCCCTCTCTCCTCTGCTCTCTGCACCAGGAAGCCATAACCCCACCGTAGTGATTTTCTTTTTAATTCTCTAATCAATACCCCCACTGATATCACTCTCCAGTCAATACTAATCGTTGTTCCTCCCTCTTCCAGGCCTGACTCACCAGATAAAGTCTTATTGGATAGATCTGATTCGGCTCTCTGTCTCTTTATCTCTCCTCCGCACGCCGAGGAGGCACATCTCTCTCTCTCTCTCTCTATCAGTGTTTTTGGGTCAGTCCACTTCACAGTTTCCTCAGTTTATCGGTGAGATAATTCATTTTCTTTCTACGGAAATGTCTCTCTACATCGCTGTCTGACACGCTTTTTTGAATGACAACCCCTCCTCACCAACAGCCTGTCTGCAGGATTTCAACAGGTTTACATGTATAAACCAATTTTCATAACTATTCACATATATTTTGGAGTCCAAAGTCAAGTTACAAAGGCAAAGCTACAGCCCAGGTCCCCATTTTGTCAACAAATCACAGTGGAAAAATGGGGAAATGATGCTGGTAAAAGGCCAAAACAATAAGAGACATAAAGCATTCGCCTCAATTGGCCTAGCTGTGTGTCAGATAGGGGTTTGACTCATGCATGTGATGCTTTGCAAACAATAGATACATATTTGGAAGTACTTTGACATAGTAAATCAGTGGTGTGTTCACAGATGCATCGATAAAACTGATGGGCTTGTTGAAAGAAGTAGAAGGAAAGGATGAAGTTTTTGGATTTGAAAGAGAACCCACTTCCTGAGTCGCTTTTAATTGAAAGCAAGTTGACCCCAAACTTAACGTCTTCTCTCCTGATTTCCTCCCTATCCGTCACTCTATCTGTCTAACTTCCTCTCTGTTTTTTTTTTTTCAATTGCGCACAATAACAAGATACACCTCTCCTCCGTCGCTCCTCTCTCGCTTTAACAAGGAGAGCATCAGTGTGGCTCTTGTTCATTAGTATCATACATCACACCCCCGTCACCTTTTAGATCTGCGAGAGACAGAGGTGTCAGGATGACTGTGTGTGTGTGTGTGTGTGTGTGTGTTTGTGTGTGTGTGCGCCTAGTCTCCTTCCATTTCTTTTTCTCACCTTCCACCTTAAGAAAACCCACAAAAGCCAATTCACACCAGTCTTTCTTTGCTCTTTCTCTCCGGATGCTATCTGTGTGTTATTTTGCACCTCTTCCATCCTGTAGCTTTTGTTTGTTTGTGTGTTTTTTTTCCAGGTGATTAGCATTTTATTTAACAAAGGACAAAATCTGGCTTTTGTCTAGATGCTTTATCATGATACAAACATGAATTGGGTGTGTTTTTTTTTTCTTTTTTTTGGAAGGGGGGGGATTGCAGTCTTCCCTCAAGTTTGTGTTTTTCTCCAGTGGTTCTGTTCACTTTCTCACTTCTGCTGTAATTATGGCGAGGAAACACTGGCAACATACAGTATATACCATCCTCCCTCCCACCAAAGGGCCATAGCAGATTATATATGCAAGCCCTTAGGAAATGAAACAGGCAGTTATCTATTTAGGCCAGAAAATGTACTTGTTTATCCACATTGCTAATTTTATTTACCTTCCCTCCCACTGTTATTAGTAAAGTAGCTTAGGGGAGTATATTATTGACTTTTCTTTTTTTTTTTGCCTTTGTGAAGAGAACATCAAAAAAATGCCAAATAACATTTATTTATTCACACTGTTGAATTTCCTTTATCCTCTTAAGGCCAGGAATATGTTATTGTTCCGCTAGATCTTAGGGGCAAGAGTAAATTTCTCAAATATGGCTGCTGGACTGAACCTGCGAGCCCGAGAATCCAGCAGGCTCCCTCTCTCTGACCCAAACGTGGGCACACACACCCACACACACACACACACACGTGCACTCTGACCCAGAGAAACTCATCTGGATCTTCCCTTTTTCAGGCCGCTTCACTTGATTAGCTGTTTGCGAGAAGCCTAGAGGCTCCAGCTAGTCCTGCTTCCACCACAGTAAAGGATTAAAAACATACTGGATGTATCTTTTTTTTTTTTGTATAATCATCTCGCGATACTCGAGGGGCGTTTAGAGCCGCCGCTTGACTCCATCCAAAAAAGTTAATTGTAATCGCGAAGGCAAAATTATTCATTTATTTATTCTTTTTAGCCATTTCATGTTGATTTTTTCTTTAACTCTCCCACGAGGCGGTTGTCAGGCAGATCTGAGAGGTCAAGGATGCCTGTGCCTGCAGGCCATTGGTTAATATTAATGACCGTCAGCCAATTGGAACCCATCAATAGGTCAGAGGTTATCTTGGGGGAGCAGAGGCAGGAAGTTAATGTGATTAAAGATGCATCATGTTTTTCGATTGGAGTGAAAATGTCTTCTTTTTTTCCACTCTCTTTGTTGAACTATCTTTCTCTCTTTGTCTGTTTGTTGCTGTCGCCTCGTCTGTGTGTCCGGCTCTTTCAGGGATTGTCAACAGGAGATAAAATAGCCTATCTTCTCTTACTTTTTGTTCCATCCTCCTCTCCTCTCAGCCGCCTCTCTTCATTCTGTGGAACTTCTGCAGCCGTGCGCTTGTCATTAAGAGCAGAGAAGACGGAAACGAACAGTGAGAGACCGCAGCAAGTGAGATGCTCACTCTGAAACGTGAGGAGCGAAGGGAATCGAGATGTGAAAAGAAATAAGGAAAACACAGGAAGGCCTCAAAAGGAGTGAAAGAAAAAATAAGTAAAAGAATAAGGAGATCAGTTCAATCAACTGCTAATGAGAAGATGCTGCAGTGTCCCTCCTGTTGCCTCGCATCTAGAGCTTTGATAGGAAGCTTGTGATCGATGCCTCGGCTTCTATTGAGAATGATTTCCAATGATTTCCATATTGGATAGCGTTCCCAGCCTGACTCGGAGGAGAAAATAGACCACTCTAGCAAATGACAGGGAATGGGAAGGCCGGTTCGTCGCCAGTAATTTGACCTCTGCTGCTCAGCATGACGTCCCTCCCTCCACAATCCACACATCGCTAATTTGTCCTTATTATACGGTAATTGACAGCTAGTTTAGCCCTTAAAGATGTTAAATGCATCTGGGATGGAGCAAAACCATTGAAACTGTATTGTGACATGTCAAAACGGCAATATTTCCCATGTATTCTGGAGTTACATGATTTTCTGCCAGACAACAGCGATGACTTAGCCTTGGAGTTGTTACATAAAGTGTCCCATTTGCTATCAGTGCTAACAGAATACATAGAGCCAATTGATGCATCTATTCCCATTGGCTGCGATTAATCCAATGAGCCAGCGGGTCGATAATCAATGATGAACGACCGGCTGAGGTTGCTAATCAGGTTGTGATTGGTTGAATGACTCCACAGGGACACGCCTGGCCTTATGCTTTGGCCTTTTTGATGCTAGGGGGCTTGACTTTGTGTTTGAAAGGCAAATATCAACTTTGGAACGTAGTTTTAGGTGACTGGCCAAGTAGTGGTTTTAGATTCATTTACTTCTAGTGGTTTTGTCCCAGTGTGTAAGAAAATCATCTTACCTCATTTTCACCTTTTGATTAGAATTGTAAATTTTATAAATGACAGAACCAACTAGATTCCACTGTCCCAATCAATGTGTTTCTATATTATTCTAGTTTTGCTATTTGCTTGTTCGTTTACCTTATGTTTTCTAATGTTTCATAAACTATGTTGCCGACTGTTTGACTGCTGATGCGTGTGACTGAATTGTATTTTGTATTTTCTCTGTCAATTCTATGAATGTTTTGGTCTTGATCTCCATGAGAGTCCCTGATAGAATAATGTGTAAACAGAATGAATGAACAGAATGCTGTGTTGTGTGTTTTGTATTGATAAAGAAATTTGCCATTGTGGAATCGGTTAAATGCCAATACTACTTATGTTGATTTTGTTGACTTTTTGTGATTTTTGAACATGAACAAATTAATTGATTGATTTGTTTGTTTGTCATTTTAACCCTTTTTATGCTGGGAAAGTTGACTGAGCATGCTTCTTCCCCACACACACAAGCAAATAAGCCACCTTCTGATCATAAGCTTGCCTTGAAATGTACAGAATGAGAACAAACAGCCGTGAAAGGACGACCAAACTTCACGATTCACATCCTAAAAGCCTTGTGTCCCCCCCCCCCCAGGGTCCCGGGCATCACCATCGCCACGGACATCATCTGCGGCTTCCCCGGCGAGACGGAGGCGGACTTCCAGGAGACGGTGGACCTGGTGAGACTCTACCGCTTCCCCAGCCTCTTCATCAACCAGTTCTACCCCCGGCCCGGCACGCCCGCCGCCAAGATGGAGCAAGTGCCGGCACATGTGGTGAGAGAGAGCGAGGCGTCTGGTCATATTTTTTTTTTTTACCTTTTTATTGCTTTGGCAACACAAGGCAGGTTTCTCTCTCTGTCGTGACAGTTCCGCGTATTTGAATCGAGCCGAACAGAACCCGAGAGACGGAGTGTGAAAGAGGGAGAGGGAGAGTATGAGTGAGAAGAAGAGAGAGAGAGAGAGAGTGAGAAAGATTACATGTACGGCAGAGTTTGGACCAGAAATGTCTCATATTAGGATTTAAAGGCAAAAACCCATGGCATTAAAACTCTCCACTGAAACCAGTGCAAATGATTTTAGGGATGCTGGCAAATGAGACGGTGAAGCCCTACCTGCTACACACACACACACACACACACACACACACACGCACACACACACACACACACACACACGCACGCACACACACAGCACAATCCCCTGCCTCCCTTAAACCCAACCCAAAGATTTAAAAACATAATGATTCACAAAATGACAGCTTGAACCGTCACACTCATTTCTTTTATGAACACATGTTGTGTGTGTCTGTGTGTGTGTGTGTGTGGGTGTGTGTGTCAGAAGCTGTGTTGTATTATGAAGAGTAATACACAGATATTGTAGGTCTAACACTGCACACTGTGTGTTTGAGTATATGTGTGTGTGTGTGTGTTGTGTGTGTGTGCATCTCTATCGAGGAAACGCAGGCCGACCTCCTGTCACCGGAAAATGTAAAAAGCCCGTTCCAGTTCTGTCACGACTTCTATATGAATTTTAATATTACTAATCCTGAAAGCCGTCAAAGGCATGTGTGCGTGTGTGTGTGTGTGTGTGTGTGTGTGTGTGTGTGTGTGTGTGTGTGTGTGTGTGATACTACGTGTCTCACTGTCCCTTTCATCCTCTTTAAACACAGCCGTGTTTCAGGGAATGGAAAACATGTCCAGACAGACTCACACACACACACACACACACACACACACACACACACGCACACAGCGTTAATGGGAATGACTTTGGACCTGTCTGTGTATTACTCTTTATATAACAGTACAGCTCCTGGCACACACACACACACACACACACACACACACACACACACACACATTGTCATACTGAAACAACTGCCAAATGAAACAATTAGTGGCTAATGAAGCCTAAACTATTAGCAGAGGTGATTGTGTGTGTGTGTGTGTGTGTGTGTGTGTGTGTGAGAGAGAGAGAGAGAGAGTGAGATTGGACCCATCAGCATCATCAGCACTTCCTTGACCTTTTGCCTCATCAGCTTCTAATGCACAACATTGTTTGGTTTACCACCATTATGTGCAATAGCTTTAATTGTAAAACTTAATAGCAATATCCTTATTGTTGCTTTTGAATTAGATGCACCAATAGTATCTGCAGCATCAATAAATCATTACCACATAATTACCATAAACATACCAGACCATCACTGAAAAGATTGACGTCTACCGGCCTCCATGCTGCAATTTCCATCAACCTCAACCTCTTCTCTTTTCATGATTTTGACCTTCCATACTGTACGATCCATACACACCCCCTTCTCTCATTCTCTCTCTCCCTCTCTCTCTCTCTCTCTCTCTTTACTATCAAAGTGTTGACACGTCTCTTTCAAGTGGAGCTTCTTCATAAGTCATTCTCTTTCTCCCTCCCTCCCCTGCCTGCCTCCTTCCTCCCTTCATCCTCCGAGGAGAAGCCCAGAGTGTCTTAGAGGGATCAATCCCCCGACAACCACCTTCTGCTTCTCTTCCTCTCATCTTTCCCTCTCACTCCTTTCTCCCCCCCCCCTCCATCCGTCTCATCCCGCTATCATTGTCAGCGGTTGAACGTCGGCACGCATCAGTCCTACACTTCATTCCACAGGCAGCTCTTTGATTGTGGCGTATTGTCGGAGTCCTGCGGAAAAACCTTGTATCGCCAAATCTGCCTTTTTAAGAAAAATGAATTCATTATTTTTGACTGTAATTAGAAGCTGATATTGCTCATCCAAGGTCTAGAAATTGTTTCATGAGCTCCAGCTTTTTTGTTTTTAATTTGTGACTGATTATACTGATATTTGATCATATACTCATTGAGGGGAAAACTGTAGATGGTAATACAGCATATATTGTATTATATACAGTATATACTGTCATGGAGTCTAACAGAACTCTACTCAATCACATTCACTTCTTGCATTCCCAGCAACTTTATTCGTTGGTGGTCTTCATGTTTGAATTTGAGCAAAATGAGGGAGAGAGAGGGAGTGGGAGAGAGAGAGGGAGAGAGAGAGGGAGTGGGGGAGAGAGAGAGAGAGACAAAACTTCATTCTTCCATCTTTATCTTATTTCATTTAATTGTGTTGAATTTTGTGTACTTCAGTTTAATTTTCTTAACCTCATTGCAATCTTTACAGACATTTTGAAAATTGAAATTGAATAGAGAGGGAGAGAGAGGGAGAGAGAGTTTGTTTGGGTCTCTGTAACCAGTACACCTGCTTTGGTGGCTAAAGCTGCACACAGCATCACATCATCAGTCAACCTGCACCTGTTCATGCACACACACACACATACACACACACACACACACTCACACGTACAGACAGACAGACAGACACACACACACACAGCGAGCGGTGACGTCCGGGCCATGTAGGGTCAGTCATTAATAAAGCGCACCAGATGGTTTGTCTGGAACACAACTGTGTTGAATAGCCACAGGAGGGGACGGACGGAGGGATGGATGGAGGAGGGAGCCCGAGACAGAAGGAGGGATGGAGGGAGAGCAGGGGAGGAGAGAGAGGGAGAACGGAGGGGCGGGGGGGAGCAGGTTCTAGCTCAGAATAGCCACCAAAGAGACAGAGCGGGAGATGGATGGATGGGAGAGGGAGTGAGAGAGGGGTAAAGGAGCGGCTCTGGGTCGTCACAGTGGGGCAACAACAACATGAATTCCAGTTGGTTAGAGTTAGATTTTAAAAAAAATCCCATTGAAATTACACCTTCAACTGGCAGCAATGTTGAGATTTTACCCTGGCATGTCAGATTTTTTCGCGGCCATACACTCCTTCTAATTCCGATCCCAATGTAGAATACAAAGGATCTCAGGACACATAGCAACCAGTTCGCAGCGATTTCCCTGCTCCCGTTAATTACCTAGTAGGAGGGATGGATTGAAGGAGGGAGGGAGGGAGGGAGGGATGGAAAATGCTACGAGTCGCCACAGGAGGGACGGATGGAGGAAGGGGGATGGGGGGGGAGAGAGGGAAGGTGGACAACAACTAAAAAGCACAGGAATGAGAGACCGAGGGAGGGATGGAGAGAGAAAAAAATGAAGGAACAAAGAAAAAAAAATTCCCTCTTATTCAATTTTTTTTTCCTAGCTCTCGCATGATTTCTCTATGGTTACAGGAATGACCTTTGCCCTTTGCATTCCTTCCTATTGGCTGCTTGTAATGCTGGTGATCTTGGAATTGAAGCTTGTTCTACCACTCTAAAATATAAAACAGCAGCTAAAAAGAGACACTGAGAAATGATATTATACTATATTATATGAGCTGATATTGAATTTTTTTGTTTTTATTGTTACTAGTAATTTAGTTAATGTCGATATTTTTTATTTCCTGCCATGACAATAAAGCAAATATGAACTGAATGACAGATTGGACTGTGTGTGTGTGTGTGTGTGTGTGTGTGTGCGTGTGTGTGTGAGTGAGCGAGGCAGACAAAACACATAGAGAGCTGGAGAGGGTCCAGCTGCTACGCTGTCCAGGTGTTTCGCGGTGTCTGTAGGTCTAACTTATTACCTCCATACGCAATCTAACCGGTGATGAATGAGAGATCGCAGGACGGAGGGACGGGAGAGGAGGGCAGAGGGAGATCGGATACGGATGGAGGGAAGAGGGAGACCACAGGGTTGGAGGGATGGAGGGAGAGAAGGGGAGCGTGTTGAGAATAAAAAGGATGTGAATGCTATTAGCTTGGATCTCCATAATCATCCCCAGGTGACTAGAACTTAGCCTTGATAAATGGACTTGCTGAGTGGAGGTTGGTTGTTTGTGTGTGTGTGTGTGTGTGTGTGTGTGTGTGTGTGTCGGCCTGTCTGTCGGTGTGTAACAAAGAGCGAGAGAGTTGAGAATGAACAGCTGCAGCCGAGAGAGAGAGAGAGAGAAAATGATAAAGAAAGAGAGACAGAGAGAGAGAGAGAAGGAGATGAACTGTTCTGGTGGGACGGTGTTTTTAATTTCCCCAGGTTGTAATTGGTTAAGAACTCCATTACCCACGAGGCACCAGTGCGGCAGCTGTCAGCGCCAAACAGCTGGCCAGCCACTAGTAGCTCCATCTCCTGGCTTCACTATCATTTATCTACGCCTGGACACGCACACACACACCAACACATATGCGTGGACACACACACACTCTCTCCGTTTCTCTCACACACACACACAAACACACTCTCACATGCATATCAGGGGAGATAATAACACTTGACTGGAGGTAGTCTAACATGGTATTAAGGTTGAGTTAATGGTTAAGTTGCAGTCTGGGGCCAGGTAGGCTTGCATTGTGATTAATGAGGACAGAGTCAACTAATAGCCAGTAGAAGGGAGAACACATTCTGTTTTTAATGATCATATTCTTTGCTTGCCACATTCAAATTTCTTTTTTTTTTTTCCCAGTACAGATCATCGGTACGCTTTTCATTCTGAGGCGATGTTATAACTAGCTGTAGGGCTTGACACTAACAATGTTCCGCAGGGTGTAAAAAATAATTCTCCAGTAAGGTTGGGTCTGCAAAAATCAATACACAAATACATGGTGATTTTAAGATAAGACAAACTTTATTGATCTCTGAGGGGAAATTCACTCAGTGCAGCAGCAAAGGTGAACAGAGTGTACATAAGAATGCGATGAAATAAAGAAATATTCAAATATAAATGTTGAAAGATAGAGCGTCTCATGGGTTTCTCATTATAATGGCTATTGACAAATTAACAGATATCTGCAGTTGCGGCGTTACAAACTTAGAGCCCAGCGCCAAGAGCATAAATGCAAATGTGCATCATTGTCTATTCATATCATTACATTTACAGAGCATTTTTCTTCCCAGTCCAGTATTGATTCTAGAAATCCATATCGCTGCTTGTCTCCCACATTATTTTACAGCTCTTAAAGGAATAGTTCACCCATAAATGCTGTCATTATGTACTCACCCGCATGCCAGCTGAAACACGGGTGAAGTTTGTTAGTCCATATAACACACAGGGAGGTTACCAGCACAACTCTGTAGCAGCCTTCTCCAAAACAACTGAAGTCAATGGGGACCAGTTCTTTAGAGTTCCAAAAAGAGCAAAAAAAAATGACCATAAAATTACTCCAAACAGCTCCTGCAGCATAATCCAAGTCTTCTGAAGCCAAAAAAAGAAGGCACAGTGAGTGGAGAAGACATTTACACCACAGATATTTACACCATTATTTAGTGCAAATCTTCACTACAGGTGTTAAACGTTGAAAAATGTTGACCAGCGCCTGTTGGTGCATTCACAGGGTCCTGAAAAAGTCTTGTTAAAAATTGTATTACCTAAAGTGAAGGCCTTAAATAGTCTTGAATACAGTGAAATATAGCATTCTTCAATTCAGTTGCAGTTGCTTATAAATGTGGTATATTCTTGGTGTGCTGTTTGATAGTGTGATATCAGCACAGTCATCCACACTTCTATTCTATTAGGACTACAGTTGTTTTCATTTTCACATTTTTTCAGTTCTGAAGTTGGTGTTATATTTCGTTCTAAATGGCATTTCAAAGCTGAAAATGTATCTTGATGAAACACACACCCAGATTCAACAAGGAATCGCCACCTTTTGTGTATATCAGCAACCAGACCAGGAATGTACTGTAGTTAAAAGCTCTTGTAAATGACTATAGCATTGTGTCATTAGAGCCGTCTACACATTCCGGCACTCAATATTCATTCAAAAATTCACTTGACCGGGACCTTAGCATTCAAAGCGATCGGAGCTGCCCATAGATGATTTGTTGAATGAAACTTTGCAAGTCAAAACTGTTGGCAGTCGGCACACAACGATGATTCTTATCTCCAGACTGGCTGCAAATATCCGGAGTGTCAAATGAAATGCGTAGCACTCTCCCGTCCCTCCACCACCGCTGAGCAAGGCGATTGACCCGCGGTTGCTCTCGCGCTCTAGTCATCTGCTGTCTTCGGGCCAAGTTAAGCTAATGGTCAAGTTGCTGTCTGGGGTCAGAGGGGACCGTCCACTGCTTAATGAGGACAGTGGAGGTTAAGAGTCAGAAAACAACCATAAAGAGGCCTTAGCTCTCAAAATCACCATGCTTTACATTGCAGAGGTCTTCTCCAAGGTCCTGATGCCGAGGCTGAGAGATGATGTAGTTGCTTTGTATCTATACTGCCTCAGAAACAATTAGGGCTGGGTGATATGGACCAAAAATCATATCTCGGTATTTTTAGGCTGAATGACGATACATGATATATATCTCGTTATTTTCTACAAAGTGGGCTAAATGATCAGTTGTAAGTAGGGCTGGGCGATATGGACAAAATCAAATATCACAATATTTTTGACCAAATACCTTGATATCGATATTGCAACAATATTGTAGGGATGACTATTGGTGCTTTCACAAAATATTTACACAATGAGATTTTTGATAAATAATCATCAGTAATGTGGATATAATGACTAAGTGGGTAAA